>NC_143561.1:80053500-80355000 GCF_054136105.1 Typopeltis vanoorti
CAAAGCAGTCAGAAGAACACACGCAAATATCAGGCACGCCATATTGACTTAAACTTAGATGTTTCTTCTGTAATTCGAAACAACTCAACTCACGCATTGTCATGAAATTAGCAATGTAAGCTTTTCTTTTAGTATTATCATATGCCCTGCACATCCCTTAGGGTAGAGCCTCCATAGCTCAGTATAGACGAAGCTTTTTGGTCGGAAAGACCTGGGTTCGATTCTCGTCCATGATATGAGGAACCTTATCTGGTCTCTTTCGACTAAAGGTGAGTTAGCCAGTCTCATACAGATGTAGAGGGTTTTTTCCACCCGGAAACTCGGGTTTCTCAACCGTCAGAACAGGCAAACCGGTCCGTGAACACACACGGATCTACAGTCATAAAATACATACTTTAAAAATAAATCCCTCATTGGAGGGCTCAACCAGTCCTAAGGAACGGATGAGGAAAACTGGGGATATCCCACACGACAACATCCCTTAGGGTACATATGAGAGATTTAATCACACCATCTGCAGGAATAAATATGGCAAAACATTTCAAGTTACCAAAGTAAAAATGGTGGGTTAAATGAGTTCACAAAAATTTGGCATTTTGAATGTTAACTTTTCCTTCCGCCATTTACATTTTGGGTTTTTATTTGCAAAATGATTTGACTCTACGGTGGAATTCAATGAAATCTTACAATATCGATATCTACAAAAATTTGTTAGGTCACTTCACTTTTAGTTTCAATCGAACAGCTTTTAGTTGTTTAATTTTATCTTGCTTAATTTTACATCTACAGTACGTAAGGAGGATGGGAGAGAGAGAGAGAATCTAGTTCAATTGATGCTGATAATGAATAATATTACCATAAAAGAAAGCTATTGCAAAGCCCATCTTTCAAGGCTGTCTCTGGTCTCTATACTGTTTTATAAATCATAACAACATGTCACTATGTTTGTGATGATTGTTTATCAGTGGCGGCCGGTGAAAATTTTAAGTGGGGGTGCTGCATATACAAAAAAATAAAATAAAATTTTTCCTAATCAGTAACGAATTTATTAATAAATAAATTTACATATTAAAAATTTCTTTATTAAAAATATTTCATCCTCACCACGAACAAACACCAATAATAAAAGTTTCGTATCAATAGCAATGACAAGTGCAAACGAATATCAGCGTTAGATCGCAGTGCATTTGTTTCGTGTAACGATAATTGAAAAAAATAATTATTTTCATATCTAGAAAAGTGACACTCGTCATAATTCAGCCTTGTATCTATAATAAATATATAATTATATGTTATTTTAACAAAATAAGATAAGATTTACAAAAAATAGTTCACCACGCGCACACGCACCAATAATAAACGTTTCATATCTCACAAAAATAAGGCGCGTAAGCATACTAAAAATACACAGCCGTTTGAGCAGTTACAGTTGGGGAATGACGTGACGTGCAATGACAAGCGCAAACTATCGGCGTTAGATCGCAGTGCATTTGTTTCGTAATCTACAGCGTTAATCGAACAATTCCAATTATTAACTATTCAATCAATGTCAAAACATAAGCTGTAACCTTTAACATGTTGTAGGCATTGTTATTATTTATAAACACAAACAAATTTTAATTTTTTCATTTTTTTCTTGGGGTGCTGCAGTGTCGCAGTGCTTATGTAAGGGCCGCCACTGTTGTTAATTCCAGGAACTGTACTTTGTCTTCAGAAAAACTACTATTTCAAAGAATATGTTTGTTGAATTGTTCTATTAGTTTTCAAGGAATTTGCCAGACACTACTACCAGTGGCATATATACTAAGATCATTCCTATAATATTATGCATGCTATACATTTTCAAGAAAATTTGTGGTCTAATCTAGCTTCGAACACACAATGTACAAAATAAAACTTGACTAGGCGACGATCTCTCTCTGAAGACAGTAGTATTGAACCTACAACAGACAATGGTGAAAACCTGAGAGGAAAAATTGGAGTCGGATAAAAACGATAATTGATTAACTGGTGAGAAAATTAAGTTTCCACACACAGGCCGTGCGTACGTACAATTAAAAAAAAATCAATTCTGATTTATCATGCAAATATAGCTTCGGTTATCTACATAAATTTACAAACATACAATAATTTTCAAATGATTGCTAATATCCTTAGCTCACCCACGATACAAAAAATGTACAATAGGTTTACAAAATAACCTTTTAGTGGGTGGGAGGCAACATAAAAAATAATAACCAGCAGAATGGTTATTGGCAATCATTTATGTTTTCAAGTATTAATGCATAAAAAAATGTAAACAAAAATGGTCAAGGATAGAAAATATATATCTACTCTATAATAAAAAATGATAAGCCTTTTGTGTAACATTTTTGTGTCACGTTTTTTGTAAAGTTATTTGAAACGTTTTGAAACTAGGGACTATAGTTCGCCCACCGATTAGAGATCCTTCGACACTTCTGCGCATCTCAGAAAAATGAGAATCCATTCCGATAATAGGGTAATCAGTCCGTATAGTGGGATGAGCTGTTTATTATTACCGGTCGGAAAATTAACTTCTCTTTTATGATTATTGTAGTTAACTATGTTGCTTGTATAACAGTTGGAAAATTTTACCTTTAAAGCACGTGATTTCGCGTGTTGGCGACCAATTCGGACGTCCTTCATTTCTTTCTCCCCTTCAGCATGAATCGACTATTCTTGGAAAGACGCGAAGCAGGGACCTACAAACGGTGGGCGAACTATACCCTGAGTGTCTAGTCTTCAAAATTCGAGTCATCAGAATTCAAGGAGAACCAGCCTACTAGTCCGCAACTCGGGGGGTTGGGCGCCATAGGCGCCGAGGGGGAGGAATCCCCCCCTTCGAGTTTTCAAAATTCTAGTCAGAAATCAAAGAAAACCGGCCTACCAGTCCGGAACTCGGGGGGGGGGGGGGGGGGGGGGATTTTCGAGTCGTCAGAATTCAAGGAGAACCGCTCTACCAGTCCGGAACTCGAGGGGTTGGGCGCCGTAGGTGCCAGGGGGAGGTACCCCTTTTCGAGTCATCAGAATTCAAGGAGAACCGGCCTACCAGTCCGGAACTCGGGGGGGGGGGGGGTCAGAGCCCCCTAGTGTACATATATCTTCGCTAATCGATTTTTTATGCATTTCTACGTATTCCAGATATTATTTTCATTTTACAATACGGTCCTGCAATTATTAACAATGTCATTATTGGTTTCATCTAGAAAGTCATGTTCATGTTGACTACTATACTAAAACCCGAAAATGTATGTGCAGAAGAAACATTTGACGTCGCTTTTTAATTTTTCCGATCACCATTTAGTTTTCCAGGACAATCATTTGTATCTTAAAATTCATATAGCAACAGCCTGGATTGAGGGCGCATGCCCTTGTTATTAAACTAGAATAAGAAAGTTATACATTTCTGTCGTTTAATTTTATTTTTTTATAAATTGTTTATAATGTAATTTTCTCTATCGGCAACTCATACGAATGTTTATATTTTCTAAGGACTCGGTACTGAGTCACGGACCTCAACGCATTGGCTTTGGAAAACACTGGTATACACTATCAAAGTGAAACATAGCTACATTTCTTATATAATAACTTCATTTATTACACTTTAAATTTTTTTTTTTTTAATGTCTGTCGTTAATATCGGCACAAGAACAAATTTTACGGAAAGTTTAGTTTGCTTGATAAAATCTGGAACTTTGGTATTTTTAGTCAAGTAATAAAAAATCATTTTACACTTTTTTCAAATCAGACTACTAATAACATCGAAGTGCTTGAAATGTTCTTGAAGAAAGACTGAGTGAGACCGGAAAGAGGAAGATGGTCAGGATATGCAAATGTTATGGTGTGCAGTATAATTAGACTTTTGAGCTATTTAAAAATGCCCTTCCTATAAACAAAATGCTAGTCCATGCAAATAAGGCAATTAATAAACGCGCAGAATGCCTAACAGGCTTTTTTAAAAGTTGCAGTTCTCGTAAAGTGAGATCAATAAGGTAACTTGGCTACTAATGAGAGAACAAAAGGTTCAGCACAAGCGTGTCTACAGTACATAAAAAATATGACTGAGTTTTCAACATTACTAGAATTGCGGGTAGCAAACAAAGCACATCATGGGCCATTTTATGAGCATTTTGGATGATAGCAGCCAACTTATTCAAGCTAATTATGTCCAACGTAAATGTTTAATCATGGAAATTTGCCTAATATAACTTGAAATCTTAAAAAAAAAAAAAAAAAAAAAAACAGTTGTGAACATCAGATTTTATGCAGATATTCTTTTATATTAAAAAACTAAAGGAGTAGCTTTTTTAATATTAAAGGAGCAAATAAAAAAACACTACAACGAATGACGTTAATATTAGTACAATTTAAGAAAGAAAATCAGTCGTCCTAAAATGCTTTCTTCCTTTCCAACCTTAAAATTAATATCAAAAAAGCAATACTTCAAATAAAAACAGCAATAACAATAGGAAAATTAATACATTTTACACAAAAGAAAGCCCCCCCCCCTCCCAATTAAACGGGAAAAAATACCAAATGTTTCAGTAAATAAATGTTTATTGACACTAAAATTTGTAATTTTAAAATTTTATATTATTTATACTATTTTATCAAAATTTAACTAAAATAATTCAAATCAATAAGTGTAACTTCAAAATAAAAGTTAACGATAATAAAAAAAGAAAATAAATATAAAGCTTCCAAAAAGAATGACGCCATTAAATGCAAATAATTATAAAATTAAGATATAGTAGTAATAAATATTGTGAATAACAGTTTGGGGTGTAACAATTTTTAGAGGGAGGGTTATGAGTTGATCGTTGTTCGTTTTATTATTTACAGAAGGCAGCTAAAACTATTGAGTACAATTAGTTCTGTAAAGTGAATGTCCTCTAGTCGGTTCTCTTTCGTCTCCTCCCCACAAAAACTTTTATTTCCAAAAACTAAGGTTTCAGTCCGTCCCTTCTGTTTTGCGGGGGGTGGGACCCTTGTTTCTGGGAAGATTATATAAGCGACTTTTCATTGCACAAGATCAACTACCCAAAGAAGAAAGGTAGTTGATAACTCATATTAAAATCCTTTGATAAAAAATCATATTAAAAACTCATATTAAAATCCTTCAAGAAACAAAACTATTAAAAGATAAAAGTATATAAAGGTTTCATCTATAATGAACTAATCACGATAAATACATATGCAATACTGCAAATATGGGAAAATCGAAATATATTTTTTAAAAAAAAATCATTCTTATTCAATTTTTTTTCCCTTCGAGAGAGCGTTCAACACAAAACATGACCAAAAGATACACGAAAAATCAATTAATAAAGCTGTGATCATGATGTGCCAGTATGTGTTTTATTACACTTTCCGTACGTAGTATTTCGCTGCTGCTTCAATGAGCAGTGAAAAAGTTGACAAATAAAGGTCTAAAACATAGGTTTTTAAGGAACAAGGGAAACGATTGTATCGGGAATGCCTCAGGTTGGTTAAGATTTTTTTTCTGAGGAAAAGATCGTGAAAGGCCTATGGTGGGAGATTTCCCTTGGCTACTGATGCAGTTGTTTTAAGCACAATGCCGAGAAGTCGGCTTTTTCTCTTAACGTACACTACTGCTCTTCACTACAGAAATGGTGTGCACATTGCCATGAATGCTCAGGCAACACGAAGTGTGATTTCGTCTTGTCTTAAGCTCTTCACGAACCATTGAGGTTCTCTAGCTGTGGACTTCACAACCTCGACAGTTTCAAGGATAAGATGGTTGGCCCTTTGCCTCTCAGTGTGTCCTATGTCTGTAGATGCGTGCGTTCACAAGGAGGGTTTGCCTGTTCTGGAGGATGAGAAACAATTCTACCTACGTATGAGATCGGCTAACTCACCTTTAATTGAAAGAGACTAGATAAAGGTTCCTCACATCACTGAAAGGAATCGAACCCAGGTCTTTCCGACCAAAGCGCTTCGTCTACACCGACGGAGGTACGGAGGCTCGTGATTAATTCGATTAGTGGCACATTGCAATAAAATTCCACACAGAAAGCTGAAATGCATCATCACACTTCCGAAACAACTACAGTATTCTTTGGGGATGTTACATCACCTGATATATGTGATAAATACTGCTATTCTTCCCCCACCACCATCACCACACACAAAAACACGTCATTGCAGGTTATCGTTTTCCTAATGACACTGATCTTTCTAATCCATATTATCCAAAGAAACAATTTTAAAGAATATAAAATTACTCAACATGAGAAAGAGAATATGTATCTTTTAAACTGCTAGCTGAAATGTTAAAATATACATCCTAAAAGCTGGCAGATGACAGCATATCAGAGCAAGGGTAAAGATGCCTGGAAGAAAATAAATCTATACCTACCACCCCTTTACTTCGCCTGTCCGTATTCAAACACTCGCTGTCCGCATCCGACACGTTTAGACAGATCGATGGCCACAAACAGCGGAATCGGATATGAAAATACACCTAAAGCCAGCAGGAGAATTTTTTTTTTTTTTTTTTAACAGACAGCATGTCTGCTTCAACAGAAGCACATCTCTCTCCAAATGATTACTAAATAAGTTGATTATACCTGCGCATATCTTCAGAGAAGTACAACACAAATATAATGAATTACACTTTCACTGTTAAACATTTTCCTGCTATCAAATGATAAAAGCTAACATTTTAATTCCTTCATTTTTAGTAGAAGCATTCATCGACAGTTATCAAAAAATAAATAAATAAAATAATAACAAAAACCTTTCCTTTAAAGATTAACCGAAACAAACAAAGAGGCAAATTGCATAAGAATAAAGTACACAAAGAATTGTACAAACGCTATTCATCGAATTAATATTTTTAATATGGATGACGAGCGAGTTTAGGAATCATATATAATGTAGAAGTCTTAAGTGACTATCCTAACAAAGATCACACGAAGAGAACTACTGTCGTTTTGCATTTTAAAATCTTTCCATCTGTTTATTTTACTTTATCTTCCCGTGGCCTTTATAGACTCTCTCCATGGCTTAGAAATATGCGTTAAGAAAGGTCTATGTCAGGATCCTCTTAGTCACAGGGAAGTAGGAGCTACGAGTTAGCTGTCCATTAACACTCCTCAATTGCTAATGATTTTACAAATTTTTCACGTATGTAACACAGTTACAAATCTTTGCAACTGTGTTACATACAGTTGCAAAGATTTGTAACTATTATCTATTTGTAACATATTACCTGAGCTTGGATCGATCCTTTTATTTTTCAGAAGACACGGAATGCTTCGAGTATCTCTTTCCAACATCATTCTCTGACAAGTCGATGCAATGAGTCGAAATAATTGTAAATTTGTGTCATGCAACAGTGCACTAACAATCACCTTTAAATTATCCATATTCTTCCCATGAGCCATCATCTCCTTGCTCGCTATTCAATAACAAGAGCCAAAAGAGCAACCTACAATCCTCTCTACAGAAGTTAAGAGGTCTTCTTTGGTTATTTCGTTAACGAGTATTTTTACCGAAAAACCAAACGGACACGAAGCCTCATTTTAAGTGGTAAATCATTCAAAATATAAAAGATGACTGCTACAACCAAGAAAAAACAAGGAAAGGAAACTAGTGATCAATTCCCATATAATAATAACTCAACACAGCTTAATTTCCAACGTTTTTTTTACACAGTACACAATCCTTCCTTTTGGCATAACTCTATCTTAAGAAGTTTTCTTTATTAAGAAAAGTTAATTGCTAAAATTTAAATAGATACATACACAAATACATATATTCATCTTCCTCTTAATGTGTGTGTGTGTGTGTGTGTGTGTGTGTGTGTGTGTGTGTGTGTGTGTGTGTGTGTGTGTGTGTGTGTGTGTGTGTGTGTGTGTGTGTGTGTGTGTGTGTGTGTGTGTGTGAGAGAGAGCAATTTATCGATTTCATATTTCTGATCTGTTATTAGACTGACAAATTGGTTGTCAGAATGACCAACAGGCTTGAAAATCATTATTTCAGAAGTCGCATTCGTGTTATTATCATTATTGTTCCAGACGTCTGATTCCACTCTACTGTATGCGACAACGAACCCGTAAGCGCATGCAATCGATAACTTCCAAGGAGAGCAGACGGGAGCAACAATGATAATGACCTTCAAAGCTGGATTCCAAAGCAGACGATCGCACAGATACAAATCATTTAATTTTGGAATTCATATTAAGCGATTTGTTCCTTTCCTATCTCACACAAAATAACGCTAGAGTACGAACAACTAATTTGCAATTTTCAGTACTACATCCAACAGTGACAAATCATATATATATATACCTTAAATGCTGAAAAACAAAGATCGATGTTTTCGAGTATTAAAGAAAACTTTTGAAACATCACTGTAAGCGAAATTACTCCTGTCGCTCCATCTCTACATCGAATTAACCAGGGGGAGGGGGGACGATCACTGCTATAAAATGAACAGAATCTCTAGTTCACAACTAGAGATTCCACACTCCAAACTGGAGTGTGATGCATAAGTCATCCCTTCTGCTAAAGAAATTAACAAAAAAATATTGATTATATTATTGCGGGTGAACGTATGCGCAATGGTTCTCTCCAAGCAGCGGTCGTACAACAGTGCACCACAATTATTTCACCTTGCATCTCAGCAACTAACTACGCATAACATGGTCAACTTCCACGCGTACACATACAGTGAATTTCATTTCGTCAAGGAGGTGGAGTTATTAAAAATAATAAATAAATAAATAAATAAATAAAAACAGGAAGACTGCCTGTGTACCCTTTACATTTTCAAACCAAAACTCGACATTTCGTCATCAATCCGAAATTCTGATTTATAAATCCTACTCAACTGACTGAATTTATATGAATGTCCTCGATCAAAGAATATTAGCAATCTTCTAGGTACAACAGATTAGTTTCCTAAAACCGCAGCATAAATACGCGAAAGTGTTCAAAACAGTATGTAATCGTTCAGTGAAAAAAATTCGATGCATGTTCATCTCTCTCTCTCTCCAAGCCTATCAATGAGTAAGTAATAATATTCTTATTCTGTTGGAATAAGAATATAAGAACATTCTTATTTATTATATATTCTTATAAGAATAACAATATTCTTATTCTTTCTTTACAGAAAGTTTCAAGATTCATATTAAAAATTTGTAAACGACACAGGACTTGAGATAAGAAAGAGAACAAGCAAATCATTCAAAATAGACTGACATATTTATTTAAAACACTATTTCACAAACTTCAACAGTGAAGTTGCCATTATGATATTCTGAAATAATATTCTTCAAAACTAGTAATACATCATATACAGGTAACACTCACAAGAAAGCACAAAATAATACCCAAGGGTTAACCAAAGTATTTAAACCATGGATTAAAAAGTAGAATTGTGCTTTTGTATATAATCTACTCTATAATATAAAATAAGCCTTTTTTTTTTGTAACGTTTTTGTGTCACGTTTTTTGTCAAGTTATTTTGAAACGTTTTGAAACTCAGGTTTTGAGTGTCGAGTCTTCAAAATTCGAGTCATCAGAATTCAAGGAGAACTGGCCTACCAGTCCGCAACTCGGGGGGAGGCACCAGAGGGGAGGAACCCATTTTTGAGTTTTCAAAATTCGAGTCATCAGAATTCATGGAGAACCGGCCTACCAGTCCGGAACTCGGGGTGTTGGTCGACGTAAGCGTCAGGGGGCGGATCCCCTATTAGAATATAATAAAACTGTTTAAGGAATGTAAAGCATATTCGAGAAAGAAAAAATGGCATTACATTTTTGGTAACACAAGTTTCCATATAGAAAATTAAATCGTTTCATTTTTACCAATAAGCATGTTAATAAAGTACTCTAACATGGGATGGGCTTCTATACACAAATTCAGGGAGCATGAAATACCATGTGGGAAATGTTATATAACTTAAAAAAAATAACAAACCCTCTCTGCAAAACATTTATGCGATTGAAAAGGAAATAAATACTTAAACTTCAATAGGAAGGTTTTTATAATAAGTCACAAGTCAATGCGAGAATGAAAATCAATGCATATTGCGATTACTATTCCTTTTAGAGTAATTAGCCCACCATTTTGTTTCGGTATAAAACATATTTCGTTTTTACAAAGAACAAAACAGTGATGTCCGTCATAAACGTCGTTTTCTATAACCTATATATCACCTCGATAACAACCAAACATCTCACTTCAAGAACTCAACGCGAAATGATGAGCAATATTGAACAACTTGCTGCATGTTGAAATGCGACCGTGTTGTATTTCAAGATGATCGTTAACCAAGTGATTTCGATTAACTTCATCGAATGAAATTCATCTTCTGATGAATTTTCTGCATACCAACGGCTACAACAATGAGATACCAAAGCAATAAAAACGAATTCCTGAACTATAGGTGTTTCGTATGTACTAAAAGTACAAAAGTGAGGTAGTGGTCTCGCATCTGTGGAATAGATGTTTGTGAACGCAGATGATTTCATGAAATTTAAATAAGCGAAATAACTTAAACGACGTTAAAGTGTGGTTTGTAATTGCAGTAAAGGGCTGAAGCTATATATTGTTTCTATTAAATGCGTGTATTCTCTGGCGGTTTGCCTATTCTGTGGGAATAAAAACCTGAATTTTGGGAGGAAAAAAATCTTACCACTTCCAGATAAGACTGCTTATTAGATGAAACGCTCTGATGAACGATTCCTTAGCGGGAATAGAACAGTGTTCTTTATAACCGAAGACTAAATGACAAGTCGTTCTATCACTGCACTATAGCTATATTGTCGTTAAACTTCAAACTTTTTTCATATCTGCCATCAACGTTTGCATCCTTTCATGAGATTGCAATAAATAAAGTAACGAATGATTCAAAACTAATCAAAATCGGAACCAAATTAAACTCTAGAGCTCCGACTGGTTAGTTCTTTTAAGAAATTTACAATGAAAATTCCATTTCTACACCTTCATTAAAATCTATATTTGTTTTTTCTGACCTCAATGAAATCATAGGACTCATCGTCAGACGCCAATGCTAGAAAAAAGTCTATCGTATACTCCTTAAACCCATCCACTATTTGCACTTTTACTACCCTTTCAGGCAATGCATTTCATGCTCCTACTGTTCTCCATGCAAAAAACCCACTTCTGATCCTCTTACTCACTACTTCATTTTGCAACCTCCAAGGGATGGTTCTTGTTCCTTACCTTCGTTATACCATATGAAATATCAGAAATAATGAAATACATATATAAAAATAATTGCGCAATTAAAACCTGATGCAAGAGCATGTAATTGCAACAACTGTATGGACTACTTTGTATTTAAAATTAATTAGCTGATGATATGCAACGTTGAAGCACTTAACATTAAGCAGGAGCTAGTGACTAAAGGAGATGACTGATCAAAATAAATGAGCGAAAGAACGACTAACTTGAACTTTCATAAATGAATGCGTGAACTAAAAAAGGGCTATGAACCACTTTCTCTTTCGGATTTTTTTCAGTGAAATGTGTCATGGCGCGTGAACGGGAAACTCAAAACGGGTGAAACGATTCCGAATTTTATTATGACAAAGCAGACAATAGATCTATCGCTTTTCAGTTGGCGTGCAGATAAGCTCTACTCACTACAAGGCATCAGAAAAGTATGAAATTTAATGGATTTTTTTTTTTCTTCTATATCTTTCTCATTTCTGGAATAGACAATAAGTTAGTATCTTTTTGTTTAAGGAATACTTTGATTTTATTATGATTGTGCTGCGCGAAGCAAGAGACGTGACTTTGTGCGATTGTTAGATTCATGAACAGTCTCAGAGGCTACCTAAACTAAAAAAATAATTGTTTTCGATGAACTTGCTAGTTCTAAAAATGAACAAAATTTCCCATCTCTAATGCTTTATCTCTAAGCTGAAATATTAAAATATCAAAACGAAGCATCTATTTATCACTGTCTCAAAGTTGCGAACAAATTTTATTTAAAATTTGGCTATTTTAAATAAAATAAAAATAAACAAAAATTAAAAGGTAAAAAGTGAGCTAATTCTGCTTTGTCCAACTCGAATATTAAGAGATTTCGGTACAATTCAACTTACAAGACAGTAGTACGTCGGGAGAGCGTCATTCTGAATACTGTGGCAGTCTTTTTGACTGCCACAATGTTCAAACATTCAATTTAATTTTATTGACTAACTACGTGAAGCGTAGTTAGTCATTAAAATAAAATAAAAAAAAATCCCTCACCACTGCGCCATGAATATCCTGCACATGCCTGTTATTTGTTTACAGGAAATGTAAATGCGATGATCTGTGCATCTTTAAAAACGTTTATTTCCAATTAATTAGACTTATGAAAATTATAGTTATGGAGTCTTGTATTTCAAAGTTGAGATTTCAAATAATTTTTACCTACAGTCAACCAGTAGAAGAAATTCTGATTAAACAGACCAACAACAAAAACACTACAGGTAAACCTTAAGCACAATGGAGGACTAACGAATTCATGACGCTGTGGCGTATAGCCAAATAAGTCACGTGCTCCATGTCCATCAATCTTGCTTGATCTCCTTTCTTCCTCACTCCTAAAGTAGTCCTGAAGTTGCCATCAATCCGCATTACTAAATGTTTCATGGGCAACACTGAGCAGGTACACCTGCAGCTAAGCCGTCCGGATTTCGAGAGGTAGAAAGCAAGCTATAGCTCGTTAACGTCACCTTCCGCCTTGACTGAATATGTAGCTCTGTACTGTGTGCTTTGTCCACTTTCGCCGCTTGCTCTTGTCCTTGCCAATCCCTCTCTGGGCCAAAACACCTTACTTTTAACACCGTCATAAACCCTCTGCAAACGACGATACCGACAGCAAGAACACAGTATCGTAAGGCAATTCTAAAGTTAGCAACAGAGTAATGAAATTCTCTTGTTTTCTCATCCGCCAAGAGCATTATTCACCAGCCACGCACACAATGTTTTAATAATGGATGAAGTGTTTATGAGGTAGCAGTTCCATAAACGTTGTCTGTCACGAAGTGCACAAACTCGGTAGTTTTTTTTTTAATGCACAAAGGCACTTTTTTTTGAACTTGTCAAATAAAATCATTTCCGAATGTTTTAATTTCCAAACAATTGAAAAGCTGCATGATTTATAATGATGTACCTATTAAAAACAGCACCCATACAGAGCAGTCATGGACTGCTCTGTATAGGTGTCTCTCGCAATTCGATTGCGAGAGACCCAGGTCTAGCAAGAAACATTTCCTATTAGAGACGAACGAAATCGAATTTTAAATACATAAAAAGAAAAGAAAAAAAAGAGATCAAACAGGCGAAAATTTTCAAAAGAACTTCTAATCTCCTTCGCAAAATTAAACGTGTGTCGTACAAAATATTAATAATATATCCAACAATAAAACATTCTAAATTATGATCGAACTCATTTATATAGATACTGCAGAAAATGATTCTTATATACTTTTCTGAAACAAGAAGGACTGTTCAATAGTAGCAGTAATTACAGCGTAAAACAATGATCAGTCGTCACTTAAAAGACATCATTGACCTCAAAGCATATTTCTATTACTGTTTTGAAACGTGACCCTTAGATAACGAAGTTTTTGAAATAATGTGATGTCAACATATGTTAGAACAGACACGGTAATGCGTGACGGTCGAAATAATAATAAGAATCATTCACGGAATGGTGAAATCAATGGGTGAAGTTGGTATTCTAAACCGACAACAGCGAATTCAATAACTCATATCTATCACGTCTATCTGTATAAAGTAGAGCTAAATGATTTTTATTACTATTCAACCCAACGTGAATGGAAAGGCAATGTTCGGCCATTATTCAGAAATACGTAACAAGCAGCAGTGAAGAACAGAGCATTAATTTACAGTTTTAATAAATCTCAAGCAATGATTAAGAATTGCCTGCATCAGTGAAGAAAAAAAATATCCTGAGTCTATTTACCATTTCCGAGTATAACCCAAAGGTAGTAAATGGTAAATACTCATTCATCCAGACGTTAACTATAAGGGGGGACCGGAAAGTAATCAATTATTTTTAATAGTTCATTTAGCCGATTGTAATTTTTTAAATAACACAAATTATTCATTTTGTTTTTTTATTTAAATATAAGAATTACTTTTTTATTTAAAAAATCTTTTTTTTATTTCAGATTATTATTTTTTTAATATGGCGGACTTTAAAGTTGAAGAGCAGCATTTACGTCATTGTGTGGTGTTTTTTTTCACCAAGGAAAGAATGCTACCGTGGCTACCAAAATCATTTGCTCAACTTATGGAGACGTATTGAAGGTTAACAAATGTCAGCGATGGTTTAGGAGATTTGCAGAAAAAAAAATTTGATCTCTCTGATCGTCCTCGATCTGGAAGACCTCTTACTCTAGATGACGATGCTCTTAAGACTCTCGTTGAATCAGATCCAAAACAAACCATACAAGAATTAGCAGAGAAACTTAATTCATCATGGTCAACTGTCCAAGAGCACTTACATAAGAGTGGCAAGGTTCTTAAACAGTGTGTATGGGTACCGTATGAACTGTCAGACAACAATAAGGCACAAACACGGACGATTTGCAATTCATTGTTGACCAAACAACAAAATGATCCCTTTTTGGAACGAGTCGTAACTGGTGACGAAAAATGGGTGCTGTATAAGAATATTAAATGCATAAAACAGCGGCTTTCTCCAAATCAAACTCCAATTACAACACCTAAAGATGGACTTCATCCACAAAAGGTTCTGTTGTGCGTTTGGTGGGATATTCATGGAATTATTCATTACGAACTCATGGAACAAGGTAAGACTATCACAGCAGCCATCTACTGTGAACAATTGGAGCGACTACATTAAGCACTGTGAAACCAACGTCCTGCGCTTGTCAATCGAAAAGGAGTAATTTTGCAGCAAGATAATGCAAAACCACATTCTGCAAGAATGACTCAAGAAAAAATTACGCAGTTAGGATGAGAACTTCTACCACATCCTCCATATTCACCAGATATTGCCCCTAGTGACTATCACTTATTCAGGTCCTTAGAACACAGCATAAGAAATAAAATCTTCCGTTCGCAAGATGATGTACAAAGGAGTTTGATATCATTTTTTGCCTCCAAAGAAAAAACTTTTTTCAAAAAAGGAATTCTAAACTTCGTAGATCGTTGGAATAAGTTTATAATTAACGATGGCGATTATATAATTGAATAATGTTAATTTTTTTAATAAAATTTATATTAAAAATGTAGTTCAAAAAACTGATTACTTTCCAGTCCCCCTTATATATTAACATTCAAAGCAATAGTGTGTTGTTCAATGAGATAACTGAATTTTTAGCTTTCTAATCTGCATTCTGTAGATTCAAATCTCACTGAGACATAAATGTGTGTGTGGATGACTTAAGATGACAAATGACCATACCCAGTCTCACGCCTGAAATAGTCATCTATCATTAAATCTACCCCTTAGAGACCTGAAGTGGCTTTAAAATATGTACCATATTTGGTTCTAGAGTGAGGATTTTCCTGGATTATTTAACCCTTAGCTCACCTTCTCACAAACTTACAATACTGCGAACTTATTCTCGCTTCAGAAATGACTTTCGAAGCTTCATAGCCTTAAAATGCAACGCCACGATGAATAAAAATTGAGATTTGCCCACTTGAGCATTACTGAAATCCCTAATATAAATGAGATACGATGCTCAAATATTCTAAAACAGCTGTAGTGAAAAGAAGAGACTCATATTGGTAATAAAATTCAGGTAAGAATTAAGATATTTGTAGAAATATTCTTTGTTTGCGGAATACCATTTTAGGAAAATTTTCCAGCAAAACAGAGGAAAAATTTGTTTTCACATAGTGTTCTACCTTTTTTGACAAACAGAAAAATCTCACAACCCTCCTTTCAAATCTCACGTTGTCATTCTTATTACATTAGTGCTTTTACTGTGTCATTCACACGTATATAAACATTAACCGCGTTTACTAATTATGGAGATAATTCAATTTTATTAATAATGTTAAAAAGTTTGTTTTTACTAGATCAATGTTTTTTATTTCATCTATAATAGGATTGAGTACTTCAATGAATTCTCTTTCTTTTTTCAATAAACGGTCTTAAAGTAAAGACTGTCAATAAAGAGCGATCTTACTAAATCCATTTTGCTCTACTAGATAATTTTCTATATAGTTAATTTTCTTTCTTTCTTAAATACTTCTGTATTTTGTATCCAGAATCTAGAACACATGCATTATTTTATGATTTGAGCATTTTGATTTCTCCTTTTTCTTGAAAATTGCCAAAATATAATAAATTTCTCCGATTGTCGGAAGCTGTGATTTCTGCCTTCTATAAACTCTCTAGAGTGGAAATCGTATGAAATCCATTAATTACTCGAATTCTCATGTACAAACAGCCATGGCATCCACTTTAATAAGATGTAGAACCTCATTTCGCCTCGATGACTACAGCAATCCTACAGGCATACTTTTTCACAAGCGTACGACAGAGATTAGTAGGAATTTTTGGTCGATTCTTCATGTAGGCATGTAATGAGATCCTGGACTGTTGTGGGACAGACGTCCCTTGCCTCACCCGACGTGGAGTTAATCCCACAGATGTTCAATGGGATTGACATCAGGGCTCTGTGCAGGTGACTACATATCCGCAAACCATGCAGATACAACGGTAGCCTTATAATACGGTGCATTGTCTTGCTGAAAGAAACAATGGTCAGTTGTAGAAACGCCACAAAGTAGGAAGCATTTCATTGTCCAGAATGTTCAAGCACCTCTCAGTGTTTAATATTCGTGGCACCACAAGCAGAGATCTGAAGCCAAACCAGGAAAAACAGTACCATACCATCATCACACCGCCACCTCCGAATTTCATAATTCTTACGCACTCTGGTAAGAGACGTTCACTGGGCATCCGCAACACTCTTCCATCTGCTCGACAGAGGATGTAGCGTGATTCGTCGCTCCATAACACAGCTTTCCAATCCTCCACGTCCCACTGTACACGACGCTGCATATTGCAGCCCTGCCATGGAAACCCATGTTGTGAGCCTTGATTCTGAGTATTTTTGTAGAATTCGTGTTCCAGGCGATGTCCGGAACTGTATTCGACGTGCTGGCCGAATGAATGGCGGTTTTTACATATTATTCTTCTTAGAAACCTACGTTCACCTTCGTTGAATGTGGTGGGCCGTCCACTGAGGGTAACACTTGCAGTTGACTCCCTGAACTCCCTTCTCAGTGTGGTATCACTGATTGACCTGGGATGGCCCAATCTGTCAGCAATTTACCAAACAGATAGGCCTGCAACATGGCATCCTATCATAATGCCTCTTTCAAACTCAGTCATTTCTCTTCTCGCAGCCATTTCACCCGGTCACAGTTGCATTAACTTGGAAGCATCGTATTCCTCCAATTTATATCGGCTACAAACACGTGACTCGTTACATGGCACGTTGCAGCTTGCCCATGGGATGTCCGTCTACCTCTTCCCAAGCAGTATATTTATACACAGAAACATAATTACCAACATGTTCAACACTTCCAAATCCTCCAGCCATTACAACTAATTCTACTAATAAGTTAATAATTAATATAATAATTGATAAGTTAATAATAATTCAACCAGTGGCGGCTTGTAAATAAGCACTGCGACACTGCAGCATCCCCAAGGAAAAAACGAAAAAATTAAATTTTGTTTGCGTTTATAAATAATAACAATGCTGACAACATTATATAAATGCAATACAACATGCTAAAGGTTACAGCTTATGTTTAGACACTGATTGAATAGTTAATAATTGGAATTGTTCGATTAACGCTTTAGATTACGAAACAAATGCACTGCGATTAACAAGTGAATCTTTAGTGTCGCTAAAGCTAAATTGTATGCTTACACACGTTATTTCTGTGAGATACAAAACTTTTATTATTGGTGTGTTTTCGTGGTGAGTGTGAAATATTTTTGGTAAATCTTATTTTATTCTGTTAAAATAACATATATTTATTTATTTATTATAAATACAAGGCGAATTATGACGAGTGTCACTGTTGAAAATATGAAAAGAATTATATTTTCTAAATTATCGTTACACGAAACAAATGCACTGCGATCTAACGCAGTGTCTGAATGTGAAAACCGACACTGCTTGTACAGCAGTGTCGCTACAGATATATTGTATGCTTGCGCGCGTTATTTCTGTGTACGAAATTTTTATTATTGGTGTGTGTTCGTAGTGAGTGTGAAATATTTTTAATAAAGCAATTTTTGTAATATGTAAATTTACTTATTAATAAATTGGTTACTGATTAGGAAAAGATAAATTATTTTTTCTTATTTTGTATATGCAGCACCCCCACTTAAAATTTTCACCGGCCGCCACTAAATTCAACTAATAAGTTACATATCAGTTGTAACTTATATAACCGCGTCTATAACCCGTTGATAAAGACCCATTTCAGACTAAGAGTTAAAAAAATTAAAATAAAATAAAATAAAATAACGTCTATATTTCTTCTTTTCTTCACTATATTTTATTATGCTCTCTGGAAGAGCCTGGTTCAGCCAAATGAAACAAATTCCTGTAATATAATGTATATGCCTTGAACTAACTTATAAATTCAATTAAATCTCATATTCGTTTCTTGTAAATAAATTCATCAGTTTACAATTAACCAACGGAGTCTCGACCATCATAATACACTTAATCAATCTTCTGTAAATACCTCTGATTTTCTTCATTAAAATCCTTGAAGAGTAAAAGCTGTGAACCATAATTCAGTATTAGTATAATAAACTCTTATGCTATAATACTTGAATACTTCCGCATTTACACATTTCATTATTCTTAAAATTGTATTTAATTCATCTAATGCTATAATTATGCTAGGAATTTTAAAATCATTATCTTTTCATAAATTTTCCAAACTTGCAAATAATTCCATTATTGGTTTATATCAATAAGGAAGTAGTAAAAAGTAGAAAGCAAAAAAAGCAGAAACGGAAGTAGAAAAAAAAACATCTTTAATTTCCTTATTCAGATAGGTTGAATTTTGTATGTTGATGGCAATTTTATATACTGTACCTCTTTCTGCCTGTTCTTTACCTAGTTTTTGCAGTTTTCTCTGCGCAAGATTATAATTTCTCCTTCAACTGTGGCTCTCTCTCTCTCTTATAATTTATTTTCTATTCTACTAAAATATAACCATTTTCTGAATTCAACTAATATCAATAGAGGTCGATGTTTATCTATTTTTTATATGTTCGTTCCAATTTATGGCATTCCTTTTGCAGTGACTTTTCCCTCTTTTAACATAAGATGTTGGCTGCTAAGCATTTTCTATTTCAAATTAATAAATAAAAGTCAATCTAAGCTGAATTTTTATATGTTCACCACTGTTACCTATTCTTGCTAGCAGGGCATCTAATATAATTACTGGCATTCCATTTGATTTATAGTGCTGTGCAGTACGATTAGTAAAACAGCAATATCCTAAATTATTTTTGGTAACATATGATATATTATTCGATCTGATTCTCTTATGAGATAATATTCACTTTTATCTAGTGTAATAATACACTGTCATCAATTTCAAGTTTGTTTTATAAGAACTTCGATATTCGTTATTTTAGAATTAAAAATGCAACGCTTTTGCATTATATACACTGGATCTTTCTGCTGTCTGTTAGATACACGTCTGGAATCGATGTGAGTGTCGAAACTAAATCTTTAAAGTCAGACCAGTGGTATTTTATTACAGTATCTACACAGATCATTGCCATACATGCAATTATGCTCTAGGACTATAAAGGTATTTATTCTCTCTGAAATATGTGAAATGCTGAAGCATGTGATACGTATAAGAGACTTACTATCCAGTGAATGCAGTATTTGGAAAGAACGAATAAAGGAAACACGTTGAGGGATCTCGCTTCTAAGCCATACAGATATGCAAGCCTCATTAGAAGAGGATAACAGCACAAACGGATCTAACTCCTTGGATGAAGTCCAAAATAGGTTCGAGGGGAGGGAAAATGGTGCACAGATGCAATCTTTGTTTTATAAAGGTTATTGTGAGTAGAAAAGAGAAAAACGCGCTTTCTATGGCTATACAAACTTTTGATTGAGTGTCAAAATAACTTTTGTAGCGAGTAATTAATTACTATAGGAAAACGACTACAGATATGATGCGCACAATTTCTTACAATTCCAAAGCAGTTTATGAAAACCCGAAGCTAATTAAAGCAACACGTGTGGATCAAGTTATTCGAAACGTACTTGGAGGCAACAACAGATTTATAACAAGATCAGAAAATAATAAATTTCGTTTAATCCTTTACCAAGTATAAACAAACAAAGTTTGCGCCTGAAAATATCTTCAGGACTGGAGTAAGGTGGTGCAACACCAGGCAACTCCGAGCAAAGGTGGACCAAGCTCTCATCACTCCTTGTCTCAGTATCTCCCATAATGCAAAACATATCTCCTTGCGGACATATATACTGCTATGCATTAAGGGAAGGGCCACTAGCCAAACCGGTTTCGACCTTTATTGAGGTATCGTCAGTGGGAGGAAGACCCAAACGTGGAGATACCAAGGCAGAAGCAATAGGAGAGGTCATATTTACTTATACGGGTTGCCAACAGCTGTACCACCTTATTGTTGAATTACTCTGGATTTAGAGACCACAATAAAGGTCGAAACATTCCCTTAATGCATAGCAGTATACATGACCGCAAGGAGATGTG
Organism: Typopeltis vanoorti; assembly: GCF_054136105.1. Taxonomy (NCBI): domain Eukaryota; kingdom Metazoa; phylum Arthropoda; class Arachnida; order Uropygi; family Thelyphonidae; genus Typopeltis; species Typopeltis vanoorti. The sequence continues at coordinate 80,074,316 of NC_143561.1, forward strand.
TTTTGGATTATGGGAGATACTGAGACAAGGAGTGATAAGAGCTTGGTTCACCTTTTCTCGGAGTTTCCTGGTGTTGCACCACCTTACCTCAGTCCTGAAGATATTTTCAGGCGCAAACTTTGTTTGCTTACACTTGGATAAAGGATTAAACTAAAGTTATTATAGTCTAATCAAGTGCAAAATAAACTTCCGAGATAAGAAAAGTCCATGATATAGCAACAACTGAAGCGAAGAGAATTCAAGTATCATACGTTTAAAGGTGGGGAGTGGAGGATCTATTTCTAAGTAAACCATAAATAATACTTTTGTTTATTCTATTAGATACACAGATTTTTTCTTCTGAATGATTTCACGTCACAAAAAAGTGCTACTAAACCAGAAAGAATAATATTACATTCTTCACTATAATCATCAACAATAATCACTAACAATGTTCGTTCATACCAGGGGTTTTCAAACTTTGTAGTATGCAACAGAGGTCACTTTTACCCTCTCCCTCCCTTCGGTAAAAAAATTCTCCTCGGTAAAAAGAAAAAAAAATCATTTTTTTTTTAATTTATATTTAAACAGTTCTGCTGAAATAAAAACAAAGTACAATCAATAGGAACTTACTAAACACATTTAAATTAAATAATTTGAATAATTTATTTAGGACTGCAACAGGATCAAAACTAGATAACTGGTAGGAAACCTCCGCAGAGCATTTAAGGAATGCGGAGATCCGATTTGTGGAAGAGGGGACTTCTTAACTCATGCGCAATCCACACTTTCAAGTGGTATGGCTCCAGTTAGTAGGTATGTACTGCATACTAAACGAACGACAAGAGGCTGGAAATCTGGGACTAAAACCGACCAAACTGTATTTTGTGTCGGCTTAAACCAGAAACAAACATGACTGCACAACACAATGAAAAATAGCAAACGGAAAAGAAGTGAGACCAACGAAATAATACCAGACACACCACATCGGCAACATGCTTGGTATTACCAAAACAAAAGAGTGCGAGATTCTTCTAAATAATTACTACAGGATGCTACATTCGCAAATAATAACGTGAAAGGAAAGAACAGCTATAGTTCAACACTAAATAAGAAGATAACCTTCTTGAATGGGGAAGCGATTTCAAGTAATGTGAGTAAATTTCAAAATGGGGAACTAGACAGATAATGAAACTTATTTGCACGATGGTACACCAAAGAAGGTTCTACTAATAGAAGTGGAGGAAGTTTTCCAGTCATCCGAAGAAAGCAGCTCTGACCAAGAAAAACCGGTTCTTTTCTATATGCCTAGAAAATGAATCCTAGGCATATAGAAATGTTTGGGGTAAAATTGAAGAAAAGAGAAAGTATACAATAATGGTAAAAACCTGCTAAATTTCTGTTCAAGACAGACTAATCATCACTAACAACATGTTTACACATAAAGATGTGTCACATGAAGAGAAGACACGAAATAAAAAAAAAAAATAAATAAAAAAAAAGAAAAGTCTTATTGGCCATGTTATCGCTAAGAGTTGCATCCTCACACTGGTTCAGGATACAAGAGTATACAAAAAGATTTGATTTGAAAGAGCAAGTGGTCATGACAGGTTTGATATGATAAAAATTAACATCATACTGGGAAAAATATACAATAAAATAAAAAAATAAAAAACTAGATGCTTTTATAGGTGAGTTGTTGACTAAACTATTCAAAAAAAAACGAGTTTTACAAACAAGAACAAAACCTTGGATTCCCTGTGACAAACTTTGATTAAAAGAAAATGTTGATTCAACTACGTAGACATGTGGCGATGTTGTTTATAAGGACAAATTCCGAATTTCATGCCTGACACAAGAAGCGAGAGAATACACAGAAAAAATTAAGAAAGTGAAGAAATATGTAAAAGCAAGTAAAAACCATGGGAAAAAAAAAAAAAAAAACTTTGGTAAGATGGCACATAATTATAAGACTAAATAAATTAAAATTAAAAGACTAAACGACTAAATGGCACATAATTATAAGAATTATAATTATGTGCCATTTAGTCGTTTTTGACTCTTGGTGATCCTGTGAACAAAGACTCTCCCACTTGTAACTTAAGCTCAAGTTGGTAATTTTTTTTTTTTTTGTTATTCTTCCAACTCTTTTGTGGCCCTCCTATTTTTCTCATTCTCTCAATTTTTCAACATAATTGCCTTTTTCAATAATTCTTTTCAATAACTCGTACGTCAACTTATATTTGGCAATCATCGCCTCCAAGGGTAAAATTTCTTTTTATATTTTGTCTTTATATTCTCTAAAACCTTATTGGTCATTCTTGCAGTCCATGGGATTCTTAATAGTCTCCTCCACACCCATAATTCAAATCAATTCACTTTGTCTTTCTTCTTAAAGACAGAAAATACTATTGCTTTAACAATGATAACTTTTGTAGCCTCAATTACACCTCTATTTTTCATAATTTTTGCCAGGTTTAACATCGACTTTCCTCGTGACCAGGACCGGCTCTACCGACGGTTTAAGACGTGCATTTGCACGGGGCGACAAGTTTTTTTTTTTTTTTTTTTTTTGGGGGGGGGGGGGGAGGGGGGCGGCGGCAAAATATGCTATTGCACGGGGCGACAAGTTTTTTTGGGGGGGAGAGGGGGGGGGGCGGCAAAATATGCTATTGCACGGGGCGGCCCTGCCCGTGACTATCTTTCTTTTAATTTCATCTTCACATTTACCACCATTTCTGATTCTGGACCCCAGTAAATTATATCTTTCAATGATTTTTATTTTATCTCCCTCTATTATAAATTCATTTAATATGCCAGAAGCCATCCCTTTTGTTTTGCTGATGTTTAAATAAAGTCCGGCTTTGGTACTTTCCGTCTTAACCAATAGAATCAACCGCTCCAGATCTTCCTTAGTTTCTGCTTTGAGGGTTGTATTATATGCATATCTTAAATTATTTATTTTTCTGCCACCAACCTTAATTCCACCTGGAACTTTGTCTAAATCAGCCATTCTCGTAATATATTAAAAAGATAGGGCTACAGTATACAACCCTGCCGAACCCCTTTTTCCACTCGAATACTGTTTCTCCAAAGACTGTTTTTATTAAGTTTCTTGGTTGTCATACAGCTCTCTTAGCAAGAGAATTAGATATCCAGGTATTCCCATTGATCTTATTACAATCCACAGTCTGTTATGATCCACACAAAAGCTTTCTTATAATCAATAAAACAGATGAATATTTCCTTCTAAAATTCTCTTGTCCTTTCCATAATCCAACTAGATACCAAATATGTTTGCTATTTGGTACCTAGTTCTACCTCTCCTAAAACCTGCCTGTTCTTGTGGCATTTCTCTATTCACATATGACTATAACCTTTGTTGGATCACTTTCACCATAACTTTACTTGTATGTCAAATTAAAGCGATGCGTCTATAATTCTCACAATCTCTGGGATTTTATTTATTTATTTTTATTTTTTAGAATCGGGATGAATACTGATGTTTTCCAATCTCTAGGCCAGTATATTTTCTAAATCAAACCTGTGAACAAATTTCAGTCAATATATTCACTACTTCATCCCCAGCTGCTCTCAATAATTCCACTGATGCACCATTAACTCCAGGAGCTTTCCCTTTTGACAGCTGTTCCATTGCTGATATCACTTCACTTTTCATTATCATGGGTTTCTCAACAAATTCTCTCCTTTCAAATTCTCCTTCAATATTATTATCTTTCTTGTACAAATCCTCTGCATACACTTTCCATCTTTTTTTCACTGCTTCTTCCATCAGATATTTACCCGAATTACTTTTTACAACTCCTAATCTAGGGATAAACTTCCCTTTAACGTCATTTATTTTTCTAAACAGTTTCTCTTGTCTACCCATAATATTGCTTTCTCCTTGCACCTTTTGTTTAAATTTTTCCTTATCTTTCCTAGCCTGTTTTTGGAAATCTGCACTCAATTGTCTAACCCTTTCTTTGTTTCTCTGAAGTTTAATTTTTCTTCTTTCCTCTGCTATTTGAATAGCTTCTTCTGACAACCATTTTGGTAACAATATTAAAGACAAATATCACCAAAGTGGTTAAATGTTCTGTATGCATTAATGAAAAGGCTTAATAATGGAATAGATTATTTGTAAGACTTAAATGAAATAAACAGTGAGAGAACTGTATAGGAAAATATTCAAAAGCAATTCAGTCAAGAGAACATATCAATCATTGAAGTAGAAAAGGCGGAAAAATTCTTGAAATGCAGCTGGAGTAGATGACTTGACTAGACCAGCTCAAGAAGTGTAATAGTTCAGAAGGGTCTGGTTAGAAAGTAGAATTCAGATGACTGGAGTAGAGCTCTCATAGTTCCGATCTACAAAAAATGAAAATAAAGATTAATGTGAGAATTACGGAGGAATTTTCCTACTGAGGGTAACAGAAAAAAAAATTATGCAAGCATATCTCTGAAGAGGAGCTTGAACACCGCTGGGTTCAAGTCAAACAGGGGTTTTCAGGATGAGATTTTCACTTTAAAATAAATAGTTGATATATCATGTGAATATAACAAGGATCTGTATTTAAGTTTGGTAGATCTGGAAAAAATATAATAAAGTGCCAAGCTTCAAAACGCTACAATCATATGTTGTAAATGGAATATTATACAGATTAATATATAGTCTACATTTAAGTTGTAAGTCAGCAATTAGGACTGAAAGAAATACAGGAAAATGGTTTGATGTAAAATCAGGTGTAAGACAGCTGAATTCTCAAAGTAGAATAGAATAAATAAAACAGTTCAGATTATTTAGGCATAATTTTAATGATAATTATCATATCACATCTATTATAATAGAAAATTAAACACGAAAATGAACAACATAAGAAAAACTAGAATAGCTGGTATCAAAGTGAATAAATTTATATGGAATAAATTCCATATAAATTTATTTATATGGAATTTATTCAGCATATAGGATAGAGTTAAAACCAATTTAACTTATAAATATGAGAGTTGGATCAGACATAAAACGCTTGATTAAGAGAAAAAATAGGAGAGTGAACGGATGATATCAATGACAGATTCATATGAATTTTTTTTCCATATCATAAATTAACAAAACATTACGTATAATAAAAAAATCCAATCTTAAACTATCACTACAAGCACCGAAGGAATGAAGAATTAATTCTTTAAGAAAGAATTTTCTTTCCTAGTTACAAATGTGGTGTTCATCGTTAACATCTGAATTCTGACAACTTACATCATCAGCAACAGTTAATATACCTGTTCGGAGGAATAGCAATATTTCCCTTCACACATCTATCTTGGGGTCGATATGGCAGAGCTTGCGTGCGCCAGTACACACAAACGAGAGGGGAGAAGAAAATGAGACGACTTCAAATACATACAGCGACGCAAATGGCTACTCGAAAAGTAATCTTAAATTGTGCGCACACTACACTCACACGTGCATCATTGTACGCCAGCAATCGAAGTGGTGGCCTAGACACAGCCGCAAGGTACTGGGATGCATATCTCAACAAATCGACAGCGGCATGTACTAGAGCAAGGGACGCTTCTAAAGGTTTTGAACAGAATTCTATTTCGGAGTTATAAATATTTGGTTGCCTTCCAGACACTTAAATTTATAACAGCAAAGAATATATTTTCATATATAAAAATATACCATTTCCACCATATTCTTTCTAATCATCTTGAAGGGCCACTGCCAGAAGATGATTGCTGAATCTAATTCGGTTCCAGTGGAAGACAATGTTTTAATATCTATAAAACAAAACGCAGTTATGTAAAATTATCTGACAGGGAGAGAAAGAATTACAGCCAAACCAACTGAGGATGAAGTCGGTGTATGGTCTAAGAACTATGTTCTTTACTTGCTTTGCGAAATTAAAAACCTGATTTTCTCGAAAACTCTGCCACCTCTCTATGAGAGAGAGAGAGATTAAAAACAAAAATTAATTTAAGCGCTTTACAGCTAAGTTTTCTTTCACGGTTTTAATGTTGCAAATTCACCTCATTGAATATTTTTTATAATTATGAAATTATCGACCAACATTTGAATAACAAAAACAAAATAAGGCGTATAGTATAACATATTTGTATTTATCTTTATTTTATCCTACAAAATATCAATTTATTCTCGAAGTTCAGTTGAGTAAAAGAAACTTTTTCCTAGCTGTTGAAAATGTTTAAAAGGCAATTTCATAACCTTTTTAGCTTTTTCAACTAGCTATCTACAAAAACTGCATATATGCAAAAAAGAGAAAATTATTCTTCATACTGCATTCAGTCATGAAATGAATGCAGAATGAAAAATCTGATGCACAGAGGAAAGACTATGAATCTAATGAAAGTTTAAAGGTAGGAATGTATCACAATTCTTCCTATTACACATCGATCACAACCTTCCTCGCCCACCCCAAAGGAAGAGCTTGAACACGTCCAACTCCCTAGTCTTGGCACGCACACCCACCCTGCGGTTCATGTGCTGTCGGATGAGTCACGTCCCTAAGCTATATGAGAGATTAGCTCCCGCTGCCACGTCTGCCTGAAAGTTTCCCACTGCAGTGCCCTCAGCGAAAAGTATCAAACAATGAATCATGCTTCCTCTTCTTCAAAAACTCCTCTTACTCCACGGTTCCTAGATCCTAAAACTCAGGTGCTTCGAAGAACAAAAACTAGCTGAAAAACATAAATCAACATTTTATTAACTATTATTTAATCTAATAGAGGATCTCAAAGGGTCAAGCGCTAGAAAGAGTGTCCGCAGAACGAAAGGATCAAAGTTTGAACCTAATCTTTTATAACATATGATAATTACTTCTATGTGGGTTTTAGTATGCAAATATAGCAGACCATTTTTCCTTTACTTTGGTGTTGTTGCTCACAATTCCCAAATTGAGAGATGAATCAGAAACTTTGAACTTTGTGAAATTACTACTTTGATAAGTTTCCACCCAATATATAATTAAACATTCTCCGGGGATGATGAGAATTACACGCAATTTTACCTTAGCGAACTTCGTATTGATAAAAGAGTAATAACAAAATAAAAAATAGTTCTTAATGTTAGCAATCTTAACGAATTTTATTTTAGTACATAAAAATGTATGTAAAATACAATACCATGTATGTACTAAAATTATCTCAAATTTCAAGATAGTAACTCAGCTGTGGAGAGGCAACTAAACGAGCACAGATTTCAAATGTGCTATATTATCTGCATAGTTTGGAATTCAGTCAGCAGAGGGGGGAATTCCAAAGCCGTTAATAGTTGTTAACACTGCTATTCGTTGTTATTATGGTCGAAGAAATTATCGCTATGAGGCCAGTATGTCTTTTAACTGCATTTGTTCGACCGGTTTATGGATGGAGAAAAACCTACATTCCACTCATGAGACTAGTACCTTTAACTGAAAAGTTGTATAAAGTGTAATGGGAGAAAGAACTTACAAAAGTTATGCAAAAGCAAATTATTCGTAATTATGCAGCATCTCTTAAGTTGCATCATAATTACAAATAATGATACTTCTTCTGCCTTCACTTTCCTTTCAGCTTCGTTGCATATGATAGCAATGACTACATTCCTGAGACTAGCTGGCCGAGTTATGATGTATCAGCTGTCCAGCCAACAAAGCTGCTGTTCGAATCCCACCGTGGACATGGATGTTTGTGAATGTCTTTAGGAACTAGAGGAATTTCATCCTTCCACAGTAAGACCATCCCCCCCCCCTGCTTATTCCAGGCCAAAAGTGCCTTGGAAAGTTATACCGTTTGGTCTCTAGGGCAGGGTTTTGGGATAACAACCCTTAGTCCACTAGTCATAATAATTCTTTTCCTCTACTGACTGTTATTACCATTTAGAGATTCGGTGTTGGTGGCTACATCGTAATCTTATTTCCTCATTTCGCATAACGCACTGTTCCAACAAAATCTCTAAACTATCTCTGAGAAGCAGAATACAGAGCTAACTTTAATAATAAAATAATAATAATAAAATATTTCTCATTAACGCTTCTTGAGAAGATCAATCTCTAACGTTTCTTTTTGAGAGAGAGGGGGGGGGGAGCTGAGCAGTAATTTTTTTCCGAGTGTGAGTCTCCTAAACGACTAATGTGTATTACTATATAACCAAAAAATCGTACTACGAAAGAACACCCTATCATTTAAGATCAGCTTCTGCTGCATGCTTTTCTAATAGAACTTCAGATACTATTCATTTAAATAGTATCATTATTCATTATTTAAATATGAATGTCATATTCCTCAAAACTTGTTAAAATATTAGCTTCAGCATACTTATCCAAGACATACTATACTTCACATTCACGGAATTTTTCTTCTTATTTCTAGTATTTTTTCTTTATGATCTGAAACAATCTACTTTTGAATTCCCCGAGTCTACAGCATTTAAAATCCAATGCATTTCCCTCTTATTTCCCATTCGGACCCGACTTCAAAAAAGTGAGCCAAGTCGATTACATTGGTCGGCTTTCACATATTCCGCATATGTTAAGCAGCGTTTTCTATTTGACCAAATAATTTCCTTAAAGGTGAATTAGTATTAGAGCAGGATTGCAACATTGATCTGTTAAAGTAGTTAGTCCTTGTCAGATGATTATATTCTTTAATATATAATATAAGTGAACTAGTTGTTTTTTTCCTCGTATACAGGGACACTGGCCCTGTTAAATACTTGAAATTGATCTTTCTTTTTTCATGTTTAAGGGTCACGTTAATTTTTTGCTTCACTAAAAAATTCCCAATTACTAAAAATATGTAAACTACTTGCACTAGTTTCTGGCCTGGTAATTTTATTTTATTTTTTTTTTTTTTTTGGTATCCTCTAAAAATTAGTTTCCTTCAACATTTTTAGATTTCCTTGTCAACTGCTAGCGGCCAATAGGTTAGAACAGTCTTTCTCAACCTGTGGTCCGCAGGCAGACTTAAATTAATTTAATTTTTTTTTGAATTATCCAAAAAAAAAAAAAACCAAATTAAAATTGAATAAGTAAGTAAAAATTATTGAAATCAAATGGAGACTTAAAAAAAAAAACAAGCAGTGTCAGAATGTTCAAAGGCGGAAGCAACGAAACTATATTGTTGTTCACTTCACCCCTCTTTTATTATTCGTCATTCTGCTGCTAAATTTTTAGTGGCAGAATTACGAATAACAAAAGAGGGTTGAAGTGAACAACAATATAGTTTTATTGCTTCCACCTTCCCTTGCTGTTTTGTAAGATTTGAAGTGAACATGTGTTATCCACATTTGCTTGTTGTTTATTGATTTTTATTATTGCAGATTAACCTCCTTCAACCAAGGCTCAGTATATCTTCAGGAGAGCTAAGTGATACTCGCACGAAGTGTGTCGTGAGTTAACCCCAGTATTTATATATTTTTCGGAAATGTTTTTTAAGTATGGAAAAGTGGCCTAGAACTAAGAATTTTAAAAGAAGAGCAAATGAAACAGGCGATGCTAACCCTAATTGTGATAAACGTGTTCTAACGGCGAGTAAATCTGATACTATTAAAGTAGAAGAAACAAGCAGTTCAAAGAAAAAGTGCAGTAGGAAATATAACAGTTCATATTTGGAATTCGGGTTTACTTGGTGTGAAGATGAAAGTGAACAGAAACCTCAATGTGTTTTGTGTTATGAAGTGTTGTCGAACGAGTGCATGAAACCTGCGAAATTCCGACGACATTTAGAAACTAAACATTGTGATGTGAAAAATAAGCCAACTGAATTTTTTCAGCGACGCCTTAGGGACATTAAATCATGGAAAAGTTATGGTTTCAGCCATTGGTTCCATTAATAGCAAGGCACTGGAAGCATCCCACCTGTTAAGTTTGCGCATAGCAAAACCTCATTTTATCTGGGAAAATTTACTACTTCCAGCTTTAAAAGATGTGGTAAAAACTATGTTTGGCAACAAGTTACTAAAAGATGTTGATTTGATTCCTTTTTTCAAATGACATTGTCGGTTACAGAATTAATGATATGGCAGGTGACGTAGAATCTCGGTTAATCGAAAGAGACAAATATACGAGACTACTGATGTTACAAATGATGCGCAGTTAATATGCTACGTAAGATATGCGCATGATAACAACATTCATGATGATATTCTGTTTTGTAGAACTTTGCCATCCCGAACAACTGGAGAAGAAATATTTCAAGCTCTTAGTGGGAAAAATGTATAGGCATCTGTTCGCCTATACATTCCCCCCCCCCCCAGCTCTCTGTAACTTAGTGGTCCGTAGAATTGTTTTAGGCATTTTACTGGTCCTTGGGCTTAGAAAGGTTGAGAAACGCTGGGTTAGAGAATGTTCGAACACGATGTTTATTACCCATATAATTTCACTTTTCTAAATGTCCACAGTTTTACTAGGTTGGAGATTGGTTATACGGTTCATCGTAAGGTCGAGCATACTAAAACCAAACGAACAAAAATACAGCTGCATTATATTTTCTTTAACTTTTCCTCGTAACATTTCAATCGCTGTGACATTATGGATTTCTGTGTTAAGAATTTAAAACGCCGCTATTATTGTATTAACAAAAAATAATCACCAGTAATTTCAAAAGAAGTCAGTCAAGTTGACGAAATACGGCCTCGTTATGCATTTTTCGATACGGTTAGTAAGCTGTGCAATAAACTTAGTGGGGGTTAAATACTAATAATAAGCGTGGTGTGCGTGCGTTGTATTAATCGATAATGGAATAAATATAAAACATCAAGTCAATGCTTTCAATGAGAGGCAAACAAGGAATTGTAGATATAACCGAAAAGGCACCCTTTGTTATTGCAGTTTGTTACAGAAACAGTTACAAAAGCCAATGTTCGCACTAACCATACAGAAATATTACTTATTCTAATAGATCGCCAGCAAAGTAACAGATAAGTTACCTGGAGATATTTATTCGAAACTACATAACGATATGAGCCTCCGTAGCTCAGTCGGTATAGACGACGCCCTGGGTCTGGGTTCAATTCCCGTCCAAGGCGTGAGGAACTTTTATCTGGTCTTTTTCGACTAAAGGTGAGCTAGCCGGTCTCATACGAAGGTAAGGGGTTCTTCGTTCCCCCTTCCTACAGAACAGGCAAACCGGCTCCGTGAACACACGCATCTACAGACATAGGACAGACCGGGAGGCATAAGGCTAACCACCTAGCCTCGAAGTAGTCACGGTTTCAAATCGTAATAGGCCATGCTTAATACGACCGTAACCGGCCACTAGGATGCAGCTGTTGTTTTAGAATTATGCTGAAGCAGCTAAGGCTATGAAGTCAGTGAGTGTATGATGTATATCTGTTATTCGGAAGGAAAACAAAAATACAGTAACAAATGTGAATGAATGAAATGAACAATAAGAACTCTAAACAGAGCAAACGTAATGGAAAAGTGCGAAGATAATTTACACCAATGATCAACAGTCAAGATTTTTGGCATTATTCAAGCCCCTTAACAAACTATCAATCAAATTTAATTCGGCACATCAAACAATTAGGAATACAAGTTCACAAACGCATGTTTGTACAAGTGAACTTAGTCAGTCGCTTTCTTTAACTTTTTTTTTATAATCATATGAAATATGATACACAATTTTAAATTAACGGATTGTAATCGTTACTAAGAGTTCACCAATAACTGAAAAAGTCCTTAATTTTTCTAATGCTGAAAATATTTTCCAACAAGTCTTATTTCAACAAATAATACTTTCTTTACAAAAATAGACAAATCTGATTTTTAAAAAAATGGTCGAAGACAGTAGGGGAAAAAAGTTCATTAAATTATTCATTTGTGTTAAGTTAACTGGTGGTACCTTGTAATCAACATTTACCAATTGTCAGCCGACATTCTACACCAAACCTTGTAAGAGACTATCTGGTCAATGTTGCACTTTCGACAAAATTAATTAATTTCATGGAATCATGCAGGACTGCAATTTTCAAAGTAAGAAATATTTTATCACAAAAACAAAAACTAAAATGAACAAATAAATTCATGATACAGAAAACACAGATTTACATTATAAAATTTAAATACCCCAAACCGACCTGATTTGTTTCTCAGTTATATAATTCTACTACTTAAACGATCACACAACTGACTAAATCTTTAAAGATACATCCAGTCATTGAGTCTATCTATCTAGTATGCAATCGACTAAACAGTACTATCATAAAAAATGCGCACACATGCTTAAGGACAGATTTCCTTTAGCACTGTAGGTATGCATCATAAAAAAACCTGTATAACAGAAAACTAACAAATTAAAATAAAAAAAAATTAAATTAAAAAGTCCGTTTTAACGAACTTTTTAATTTAATTTTGAAAAAAGTAACTGTTCCGTCAATCTAATATTAAATCAACTCCTAAATACAGAAGTTAACATACTTTGGACATAAAATGAGAGTAGGTAAGTCACTGGAAAAGACAATTATGTTAGGAAATATTAAGCGTGTGAAAAATGAGGGGATGACCACGAATGGATGGATGGACAATGTAAAGAACTAATATGAAATTACAACTGCAGAAAAAATAGACAAGAGAGAGAAATGAAGAGCCTGGGTTCACAAGATTGTGATAGCACAATAAATATAAAATGGAATGTTACACTTAGACAAAAGAAAACCAAGCTGTTATAAGCGTGTTCAAAACAATCCCAACTATAATAAAAGTTAAGTCAACTTCATATTTAGCAGCAGATCATATGATCGAAATAAAAATATTCCGCACATTGATTAAAATTCGTCAGACAATACGCTGTTTAAATACATACAAAAAATATCTTTGAGAAGCAGAGATAAGAGTCAACTATCTCAAATTTTATCTCGTAAATTCCAAATAAATTGCCGTCACTTGTCATTTCTTTACTATAGTTAGTGGCCTGAAAACGGAAAGTGACAAGGTTATGAAAAAAAGAGAACTTTTTGTCACTTCGGATAATAGCGTCTGTCACATCTTGTTAGTGCACCATCAGTATAAGAATGCTGCGTATATTTACTTAGAACACACTGCTCTGAAAAGTATGGAAAAAGAACAACAATGTATTACTTATAAATGCGTTATTAATTAATTTATCACATATTTATACTAGAATAAAACTATTTCCATATTTTGAACTTATAAAAATTCATTCCGCTAAGAAAAAATTCACTTCTAGACAAATATCTTCAATATTCTCATGGGTAAAGAATATAGCATCTAACACGAATAGATGGCGATGGCATTTTTCGTTAAAAATGCTTAATTTGTTGTATGCAGCAAACAAGAATCAGTTTGTAAGTTGGTATCACAGTCTTCGAAAACCTTATCCTGCATATAATATACGCCATATTTTTTTCACTTGCAATTATGACAATTTACCTACGATAGTCGGCCTGGTTGGAGAGCGAGTACGCTATCCAGTCAATAGATGAGATTTCAGGTGGAAGGCGATTTTCGGCTCCCTTCTGAAGTGGCGTTAAAACGTAGGGTAAGGGGGAGGGGAACTTACCTGGGTCCTGCATATCACAAACACACTCAACAATAAATTTAATAAGACACAAAAATGAAATATTCAAAATCAAATCATATAAAATAACTATTAAGAACGACATATACAACTAAAGCGAATATCGCCTTATCGTGTAAAGAATACAGGAATGAAAATTAGAAGTCTGAATGCACCAAAATTCTTTGACAGCCCTTTCACGTGGGTTGCACGATGATTTTGAAAATGCTACAATGGCCGAACATGTAAGACGGATAAATAAATAAAAATAAATGATCACTTATCTATGATGGAAAATTCAAAATGAAATTATTAATTTAATGAGTAATAAAGTGAGAAAAATCATGCATAAAATAAAAGCAAGTTTATACTCGATTCAACTAGATTACCAGACAAAAATCATGTTGAACCACTAATATTTATTACACGTATTGCTGCACAACCATAAAAAGAAAAACAGGAAGTCAAAATTAATTTAGTATTTCATTAGTTTGAAATCAGTTGTAAGAAGCACATAATTTCATTTTAAATGAACTAAAAAAAAATTTCCAATTTTAAGCCATGATTTAAAAGATTATTGAGAGCAAGCCTATGATAATGGCGCTAACATGATTGGTAAGAAAAAGGTGTACAAACTAGAATTTCGGCCGAAAATTCATAAGTATTTTTTGTTTCATGTAATGTGCATAGTTTGAATTTGTTATGAGGAGACATGGCTTCAACTACGCTGATTACATTCTTTCGAACGATTCTGATGTTACATATATTTTCTCGATCTGACCAAAAATGGAATATCTTGATTAAATGTATATCAAATTTGATACAACCGCTCTCGGACACACGGCAGGAATGCCAAATAAATGCAGTTAGAATCATGTAAGAATTCCATCGGAAACACAATGATTTGCTTTCTCGTTAAATACCATGAAAAGTACGTGTATAAAAATAAATAAATAAAAACCTGTAATATGACTGATATTTTAAAGGAGTTCTAGAATTTAGGAGTTTACCACAAGCATAGAACCCGAGCACTGATAAATTACAAGGGAAACTTCGGCAGAACCCTTATATCATTCATCACAACCACGACAACGAAGTAGTACTCTGCGATGTTCATTTTAAAACTTAACAGGCAGCTCCTTCATCGATGTACGGTAACATCTTTAAATTTTACACAAGAGCAACGCTCGTACCTTATTATTCCCGTGGTTACCATAAACTTTTCATTGCCATGTTTGCAATACGCTCCAGAGTTCGGTTCATCAAGCCTAACTTCGAGTAATGGATGTTTGTGGTTATAACCGCTGCTAAAGCAACTGAAGGTATCACGTAGGCTGCTTAGACGGGTGGAGCACAACTCTCGTGTGCGTCTTATCGTCTCAATATACTTAAAAATACCAAATTATCTTCGGCATATTTGTAAGTCTCAAAGCACGTGGCGCCAGTGGAAATTGTCACTGAAGCTCCATTTCACTTGTGGTATTTATGGATAAAGCAATTGTGTAATTAAAATTTATTTCTAGAGGATCTTGAAGTAAGAGAACATAACAAAATTATGTTCTCAACATATCCGTTTTGCAATATTTGGTATTTTTCTTATATGAGAAAATATTTTCTTCTCATTTTTAAGGATTCAAAATTAGCGCTGTGACAGAAAGAGGCTACCCAATTCTTCTCAACACGAGTAGATAAAAACAGTTTTCTTTGATTTTATAAACAGGTTTCAGCAACATTCTTTCATGTTTGGCCATTTTTTTTTAAATCATTGTGCATTTAGCATCGAAACTGCAACATTATGATAATTCCACGATGAGTCCTTTGGCTCCATGAATGTCATATAATTACAAGTTAATTAAATTCCGAGATATTCGTATAATTTAAGTGATTAGAAAACTATTAGCTGATTACAAGTAGCACTCTAAAATCATCTTAAGTTAAAGATAATTTTCAAGCTAGAGTTTTAAAAAAAAAAATGCCCAATCCCTTTTATATATATACATTTTCTATTATAAAATTTATAATAAAATAAAAAAAAAACGTATTTCATCTCTATGGATTGTGGTGAATTTTGGAATAAGAGATAAAACTAACCATATTCAATTCCGATGAAAGCGAGGGGGGTTCACACCAAGCGAAGAAAATCATCATCCTGTGTGAGACCGCTTATTTAGAGACCTAAAACGACATAAAAATATGCTGTTTAGTCTTCAGAATGGCGCTTCTGGATTATTTAACCCTTGAGATTAGTTATTAGTTTGAAGATGGGATTTCTTCCTATCCAATATAACTCCACCAACATAACTAAGGGTTACAGGTTTGCAACTTTTTGTGGAAGTAGCTGCATAAAATAAAATGCGACTAGAACCCCACAGATTTTTTGAGACGAAGTTCAACATTATTTTTGGACTAATACAAGAAACTCAAAAATATTCACCATCATAATAAATCATACTCATAATCATCACATCTGCGGATCGTTAAATTCACTATCCGTAGTTCAGCACTAAAGGTGAAGTAGCAGACAAACTGATCTCACTTTTCAAACATGCATCAAAATTTGTAGTTAATAATTCATTTTAAAAAGCAATTATCCATGGTTGAATGTGCATACAATTCTGCTTTTTATGCATATCCATATATGAGGGGAACAAAACAGACAAGAGCCAGTTCTGTCGGCAAAAATTACGTAACTATTCAAGCATGCACAATTATTACCAGGAAAGGTAATAATTATCTTGTAATTATTACCCTGCTCTAGTGACTAAACATGAAATTTTTTCAATAACGCTCATCTACCACCTGAAGACATTCTCGAACATAACTGTATGCACTGAATGCAAGAAGTGGCATCCAAGCCAACTTAAGCAAATTTTTCACAATTTGGTTAAGAAAGATTTTGTTCACAAGAAGTCATCACCAATCAGTCAGTTCAAGGTCAACATTTTCCACGGATTAGCATCATCACATAGGTATACAGCTACTGCTCCAAGCTCCACGTATGGTTTGCATCGATGTAATTTAGCATTTGCTTACTATGTATTTAAAATGATTTTGTGAATTGCGTTTTTCCCACTAATGTTCTGGGAAAATTTGGTAAAAAGGGCAGAACTAATAGCAATGATAAATGCTTACTGCATTTCAGCTCAGAACATGTACCACTCATCACTGACCCCCCCCCCCATGTTCCAGAATTAAGATGTGCATTAATTCAGATGGTAAATAAGATAAGTCTTATTTGTCTTATTTAGACTTACGTGATTATGCTTACTTGATAGCCTGACAAATATAGCATTTATGCTATATTCTTCAGGCTGGTTCAAAATATAATAAGTATACCCAAGATTTGAAATCGAATGTGATCACTATTTACTTTTTGAACAGGATAAAAACATAAGTATTACAACAAAAAGATAAACATATATGGAAGTTCTGAAAATAATCCAAGCATAGCTCTCAGACAAACTGCAGGCTCAAATATACAAATATCATGGAGCAGGGAGTGAATCAGTTTGAAAACAAGAACCTAAACTACTTAATAACTAAGAGGCAAAATCTGAAAGAATAAAAAAAAGTGTCCAGGGTAGCAAGAATTAAAGACAAGAATAGTTTGCATGTCTTTAAAAAATTATTAAATGAGATGAGTAGCAAGAGGGCAGTTGTCTACCATTGTTATATTGCTACTTATCACATTTAATAATTTTGCAAGGAGGAATAAAATCATGAGTAAATTTCAGTCTGGAGGTCATAAAGTTATATAAAATGCAGAAAGACCACAAGTAGATGATATTCAACAAAAATGCTTAAACATGAAAGTATAGAAAATAAAACAGATATCCGAATTTAAATTTGTAGATCTGAGATAGGTACAACGGGTGAAAAGTAATCTTGAACACTACAATTTTATGGTTTAAATGGTACACTGGTAAACACAGAATAATACACAAGCTTTACCGAGATGAATCATAATCAGAACTGTAGAATGTAGAGAAAGATCACTTGATGCAAAAATTGTAAGGCAAGGATGGATGGACAGATGCTATTCCACTGTTATTTAAGATCTATATGGATCAACATTATGAAGAAAGTAGCATTATACCTCACAGCAAAATCAGAGATGCTAAACTCAGCTCTCTACTTCATAAAGATGATTTTACACTACTAATAAAATTCATCACAAGTCTTCAAAACTCTAAACTGAATAACTGTAGTACCACATTTGGCATGAAATACAAATAAGAGGATTATATTTCTGAAAACAGGTTTCAGGGCAGTTCGTCCAATCAAAATGTCGTCCATTCCCTCGATTTTGTCCATTACTTTTCTCGTCCAGTAGGACATTTCGTCCAATCCTCTTTCATCCATTAATTTTCTCATCCAGTAGGGCATTTCGTCCAATCTTATTCGTCCAATTGAAAATAATTGGACGAAATGCCCTGAAAGCATCTGGGTTGGGGTTATTCGTCCAATCCTATTTCGATTAGAAAATAATTGGAACGAAATGCCCTGAAAGCATCTGGGTTTGAGGTTATTCGTCCAATTCTTCATATTAGTCCAAGGAGTTATAATTAATCATTAATAATAGTCAATTGACGTTAACATTTTTTGGTAATTTATCCTTAAAATTTGGCAGTGCTGAATATGGCAGAAATTGTGATGATGACAGGGTTTATCTACAAAATTATTATCATCATTTTCACTCTTAGAATAAGAACAAGACTAGACTTTATTGGCGATGCGAGGTTCGTGACAGTTGCAATGCTAGGCGTATCACAACTGCCAGTTTAGACAACATCGTGGTGTACAAAGACGATCACCAACATGAATCAGGCGTGGACGGAGAGGTTAGGAAAGTTAAAAATAATCTAAAGGGAAGGGCGCAAGACAATATGCATGGTCCACCCTCAAACGTTATGCGTATGGTTATAGGACAGGTTCAGCAAGATGAAGTATTACTTATGTTGCCGGAGAGGAATAGATTACGGAGGCAAGTCAACAGATGGCAGAACACCGCGAGGCCTCGTACTCCCACAAGTTAGGTTGGCGTTGAGATACCGGAAGAATATCAACTAACGTTAAATCATGACAGATTTCTTTTTTATGATTCTGGTGTACAGGACAAGGATCGTCTTCTTGTTTTTTGCCACAACAGAGAACCTAAGATTACTTGGAGCGAGTGACATTATCTTCTCCGATGGCACATTTAAAACTGTGCCCTCACAATTTGCTCAGTTGTTTACTATGCATGGAATATTTCGAGAGCATGTCATGCCTCATGTGTACGTTCTAACTCCCGCAAAAACTGAGACCACATATCGGTCAATATACCGGCATGTTGTCAACACTGCAAAACAAGCAGGAATTATTGTGAATCCACATACTGTTATGGTGTATTTCGAGCTGGCGAATATGAATGCTGCACGGGAGATATTTCTTAATGCAAATAGAAAGTGTTGTCTATTTAACTTTTCTCAGGCCCTTTGGCGACATATGGCAGCTTTGGGTCTGTCACAGCAGTATAAAGTTGCAGGAAGTCTGTATGTGAAGAAGCATCAATGCTGTTCGGCTTGCCATTCGTGCCGATCGACGACGTACTCGAGGTATTTGACTACATTGCAGAGAGTGTTTCAGAAAACCTGGAAGGAATGATAGAGTATGTTGAACGTGTTTACATTAGATGGCGGCGAGCTCGAGAGCGTGGGGCGGAAAACCCTCGCCATCCACCCGAGGTATGGAATGTCCATGATTTAGTCATCAATGGGACACAGAGAACCAACAATTCTGTAGGTTAGCATAACAAATTCCAAAAGTTGATGGTGGTTTACCATCCATCACTTTGGAGGTTCATCGATTCCCTGAAGGAGGTACAAGGCAGAACGAACAAGATATAACGCCTTCTTGGAGGTCAAAGAAACATTAGGGCTCCTGTGAATAGCCTGTACCTACGTAATCAAAAACGCATTTTCTCCCTAGTACAGCAATATCCTCAGTACAAGGCTGAAAACAGACTCAACACGTACCTGCGGTCAATCGCTTATCGTTTGAAGGTGAACCCAGCCGATGAAGTCAATGAGGAAGACTAAATTCTCCAAATACCGCAGATTTCAAAATATATTATCTCATTTTCACATACTGTTTCACATCAATTTCCGAATTAATTCTGTCGTTTCCTTATTTGATTTGTTATAATTAAATGCTCACATACATATCTTGTAGAAATTAAAACAAGTGGCTCAGAATTACTCTGGCGTTTTCACTCAGAAAAAAATCTTGGTTGGACATAGTGATATATATAGGACAAATTGAGATTGGGCGAAATGTCCGACCGGACGAGTGTTCCCTTGGACAAACTTATAAAACGTCAAAAAATCTTGGACCATCTACTCTCAAACCAAAGAGAAAACATTAACAGCATTCTCAATGAAGAAACTAGAGAACAGGTAAAACCTTTCACTATTCAAGCACCATTATTAATGGAAAATTAAATATGAAAACAAATAACAATAAGAAAGCTGTATGATGGAGCCAACTAAATCAGGAATAAGAAAGTGGTCAACACATCATATTAGCAATATACAAGACGGTGTATATTATATATTTCATATCCATAAGTTAAAATCAATTTTAACTTATGGATATGAAAGTAGAATTAGAAATAAACAGCTGGTCCAAAACTACAGACATGAAGAGAGTTCTGAAGAAAATAGAGGAGTGAACAAATAGCATCAATGACAATCATACTAAAAAGGAAGATAACAGAAAAGAGCTTGTTATTATTAGCATTTCGCAATGTGTGAACACAGTTAATCTAAGATACGATTGCTTAAACCGAATGGGAAATTAATGATTTAGCAAAAGAGGTGTTTGATGCAGTTAACAGTGCCTTAGAAAACAAAAATATAAGATCTGAGAATAAGGAGATTTTGATTTCTTGGATACTTTTGTTACAAAGCAATCAGGTGGGTCTACCCCACCCATAGAAGCACATACTTACACTTCATATTACCATCCTGCCCAGAAACTTGGAATTTTCAAACTTTAGTCTCCAGGGAAAAGCAAATTTCAACCTCAGGACAAGCACTGTATCTTGGACAATACCCTCTGCTTATATCATTCAAACTAAAAAGACCCCCCCTAAAACCACATTATACATACGCACATCCCTCCTCCTGCATCAGAGGTACAACAGACTAACTGGTGTTGCTCCTAAAACAACACAGAATCAGAACACTTCACAAATCTCTGAACAAAGTTTCAACTTTCCTGAGACAAAGGACTGCCAGGATGCTCTCTCTCTCCCCTCCTTCCCAAGTGTCTATAGTATCTTTCATGTGGTGAAACCCAGCATTTTAGACAGACAAACAGGATGAAGCATCTTGGTAAGAAGAAAAGACCATAAAATTTCACATACCATGTTATACATGGTATGTG
Source organism: Typopeltis vanoorti (assembly GCF_054136105.1). Taxonomy (NCBI): domain Eukaryota; kingdom Metazoa; phylum Arthropoda; class Arachnida; order Uropygi; family Thelyphonidae; genus Typopeltis; species Typopeltis vanoorti. The sequence continues at coordinate 80,095,244 of NC_143561.1, forward strand.
AAACCTAAAAGAATAGTAGGCAAAAGAAATCCAGGCTAATCACAAATCCCAATTTAAACTATAGACACCATTCCTGGAGACAGCTCAACTTCTACAGAACCCTGTTAACTGCTACACAACTGATGGCCTGATCCTACAAAAGTTTGGCAATGTTCTATCCTTCCCTCAGAAGTAATCAGAGAAGATCACGAGAAACAAAGCCACTGTCCTTGTTCTTGAGATTATTTCATTCTCAATCTTCACTGAAGACTGAGACTTGCCAACTTAAGTTGGCAAAATATCAGCATGTGAATACTGAATTTAATAAATTATTTATTTTCATTCCAGTTCCATATTACTGTTATATTACTGTGCCACAGAAGGTTTTGACATGAATAACTATCATAGCATCCTGTACACCATTTAAGGATACATATCAAGAATTATGGTGATAAATATAAAAGGAAGTTATATACTGAATATCTTTTCTTCATAATGTTATAAGTTTAACAAAATCAGGAAACAGAAGCTTTGCATATGTACTTTTGTTTTTCATTAATCTAACTTTTATATGCTGCTCTGGGAATATGCTTAGATAAGTTACAAATGCATTAAACATTAAAATCAGTAAAAGGCATTTCTTCATATATCTTTCCTCTCAAACAAAGCATTAATTCAAAGCATAAGCACTTGTTATTTGTTTTAGTGATCAGCAAGATCACAAGAAGTATAAAGCACAGGCAAGAAGGGTAGCCAACATGGTATGAAAAGGAAAAAATCATCATCATTATATTATTATTAAGAGAGACCTCTAGGGAGTAAGGGATTCATCATGGGAGGCCACATACTACATACACCAGCTGTAATACTTGTTCTTGAATCCAATCACACTACTTGTGCACACACGCACGCACACACACACACACACACAACATCCAATCGTAATCCATTCCAATCACACACCACCCTATGAGAGAAAAATCTAAATCTCACCTCTTTCTTGATAGCATTCATTCTCAGCTTCCAAAGATGCCCTCTCATTCTTTCACCACCTTCCATAAGATGAAAAATCCCATCAATTGAAATCCTGTATGACTCTTTTAGAAGTTTGTAAGTCGCATTCAAATCATCCCTCTTTCTCCTGTTTGTTAGTGTCTGCAATCTAAAAATTCTCAATCTGCTTTATAATAATGTTCCACAATCCTGATATCAATTTTAACACTCTCCTTTCCATTCTCTCCACAATATCAGAATCACCCTGGAAACAAGAGAACAGACCTATGAAGTCCAAGAAAAGATTTTGAGAGGATACTGAAAGGACCAAAAGGTAAGTGGCCAAATTGAGCAATTCAAAGGAAATCCCGAAGAATACTTCTGTGTTGTGAGTATATGGAAGGATAACTAAATGAGTGCTGATGGAAGGAAGGTGACAGATTAGTTGAGTTACTGAGTGACCAACTTTACAAAAGGTTTATCATCTAGGTGAAGATACTGCTGGAGCCTACGTATCACAGTCGATATAAACAAAGCCCTTTGGGTTCAATTCATGTCAGTGATGTGAGGAACCTTTATCTGGTCTCTTTCGATGAAAGGTGAGTTAGCCAGTCTCATACAGAAGTGGGGGGGGGAGTTTCCACCCAGAAACTTGGATTTTTTCATCCCCCAGAACAGGCAAACTGTCTTCGCGAACACATGCATCTACAGACATAGGTCACACTAGGAGGCATAGGGCTAACCACCTTATCCTCAAGTTACAGTTGCGGTTGCAAAGTCCAAGAATAGTTGAAGGGCCTCAGGTGCTTAAGTGCCTGTTAGGACCACTGATGATAATAATCAAGAGATACTGCTGTGAGAGGAACTGATGTGGAAATAAAGACTGGTGAACTGGAAGTACTCAGGTATTACAGAATCTCAATGTAAATACAGGAAAGGGATTAGATGGTATATCAGTCTGTGTACTACAATAATGTCTGGTAAGTTCTGGCATAAAGTCCCAAGAAAGTGGAAGGAGGGTCAAATAGGAGGGTCTGTTACATAAAGGAGGCTCCAAGAATGTGGTAGTAAATACAATCAGTATCTCAGGAGTGGTGGTAAGGGTATTAGGAAAATTTGGTCAAAGACAGAATTCAAAAATGGCCAGGATATGATACTGGCAGAAAGCATGGTTTGTGAAGGGTAGATCATGCCTTAATAATTTACTCACTTTTTATAACAGAGTGACAGCTGAGATGGATAAATGGTTATACTTCAACCTTGGCATCTCTTCTGAGTGTGACTCCCACTGATGAAACCTCAATAAAGGTCGAAACCAGTCTGGGTAGTAACTCTTCCCACAATGCACAGCATTATACACACCCTAAAGGTGTGTATAATACTGTGCATTGTGTGCTTTGCATTATGGGATACTAAGGCAATTAATGTGAATTCATTAGCTTCTATATACAAGTAGCCTAGTCATGAAGAAACTTCATGCAAACTTTGCTCGCACTTGAGTAAAGGATTAAACAAAAATATAATTTCATGGCATTGTTAATTTAATTTATAACCAAGTGCAAACACTTTCTACAAAAGTTAGAGGAGTTATGATATATACAAGTTGCTCCGGCCAGAAAAATTACGAGTATTATAGGTATCTGCATATTAAATCATATGCACAAGCAGATGTGATAGCTCAGATAATCAGTGCTCACTTTACCAATATCAATCAATCTGGTGTATGTAACACAGTGCACAGTGCAAATAATGAAGAGGTAGAGGTGTATAAGAAAGAGGTTCCAATTGGTTGCATAACTGGACAAGAATTTGGCAACAGGAACAGATGGGATATCAGCACACATGCTAAAGGAATGTTCAGCCGAACGAGATAGGCTCTTGCTATGTTTGTATAATTTGAGTCTTAGCTCAGGAAAGATTACACAGGAATGGAAAGAATATACGATAATCCCATTGCACAAGGGTGGCACAAAGACTGATGCATCTAACTACTGACCTATCAATATCTCCTAAGTGACTGTAAAGATTTTAGAAAAGTTGGTGAGAAAAATCTTGCATGCAGAAATGGACGTACAAACAAGGTATACAAGCTATACACGGGTTTACTAATGAGGTCATGTCTGAGCAATTTGCTCATATTTTAATAAAAAATAGTTTTTGGAGTTGGATAAAAGAAATAGATACACTATAACTTTTGGGCTTTGCTAAACCACATGAAAGGCTGTTGCATAAACTAGAGAGTAAGGCAGTGGAATATATGGCTTACAGATAGGTATGAGAAAATGGTATATGTTAGATGTCAATCTGCTATATTTAAGATATTTAAGATAACCAGTGGTGTGCCCAAGGAATCAGTCCTTAGACTATCATTGTTTAATCTATACATTAATGATACTCAAAAGGGCCTGGCAGGAGATCTTCAATTGTCTGCTTATAGATGCAAAGATGAACAAGGCAATCAGAGATGCTACTGATATACAGCATTTACAGGGTGATTTGAATATGCTGGAAGTGTAGGAAAATGATAATGGCTATCAATTCAATGTCAGTCAGTGTAAAGTTATTTTAAGTAAAGATTATGCTTGGAGTAACTGAGATCTTGGAATTATGGTAGACAGAAATCATCATCATCAAATTCCTGACACGTACCCTCAACGGATGTACAGGATACGATAGTACTACATGAAACTTACATCAATACTAACTTACTATCTACAATTTTCCTCCAAGTCAATCTGTTACCTATGAACATTATCAGATCTTATATTTCTATCTTCTAAGGCACTTTTTACTGTATCAATCCACCTATATCTTGGTCTTCCTCTAGGTCTTTTTCCTGCCAACCTGGCAGAGAACACTTGCTTTCCTAATCTTTCCTCTCCCATTTTTAAATGACTATACCACCGGAGATTAGCTCTGCTAACACATTCCTGGATGCTAACAATATCATGCTCAAGGGTCAAAGCTGTATAAGTGAGAGAAGACCTCCACATAGCCTTTAAAGGAATGTGGAGAACTGACCAGGGCTTCTGACCTAATGTCCAATCCTCACCTTCTCGTGGTGCACCCTGTCAGGTATCTACCTGGATACCGAACAAATGAGGATAGACTGGCAATTTGGGATTTAGCCGACCAACTGTACTCTTATTGGCTTAAACCACAATATAAAATGATGGTAGATAGAAATTTGAAGTTCAATGGTCATAACAAAAATTGCAAACAACTCTGAGGATAACTGCATCATTGAAACAAATAATGACATGTAAAGATAAAGAAGTCATTGTGCCTCTTTACTAGGCCTTGATATATACAATGACATGTAAAGATAATGAAGTCATCTTACCTCTTTACTAGGCCTTGATATATACAATGACATGTAAAGATAATGAAGTCATCTTGCCTCTTTACTAGGCCTTGATATGACTGCACCTGGACCATTGTGTACAGATATAGTCTCCTGGGTTCCAAGAGGATAAATATGCAGTAGAAAGGCAGCAAAGAAGAGTAACAAAGATGATACCAGGATTATGAGGATAGACAGAGTATGTGGACTGTAGACACTTGTAGACAGAAAAAAAGAGGAGCGATATCACAGAGGTCTACAAACTTTTGAGAATGTTACAGGATGTTGGTTGATAAAATTTATTATATGGAAGGTGGGAAGAGGACAACGGGGCATCTGTGAAAGTTAAGCTTGTGTGCAGCTGAGAAAGGGGTACAGGCTAGTTTTTCTCTCATAGAGCCGTGAGTGAGTGGAACAGTTTGCCTGTTGAAGTAGTAAGTGTATCTAGTGTGAATGAGTTTAAGAGAAGGTAGACACCTAGTGTGGGTGACATATGGCCTACCTTGACTCCTTGAAGGTCTGATAATAATAACAACAATAATGTAGAGAGCTTACCGAATGATTTAAGTAAGCTGGCAGTATGAGCAAAAGACAATGTGAGCAGTTGTAGAAAAGTGTGAAGAGTGCATTCTGGAATGAAAAGTTTACAAGTTTTGTACTATGCTGATGGAAATATATACATGAGTCTTCACATGCAATAATAATAATTTTTTGTTTTCTATTAAATTGAAAATGCAATATGCAAGCTGCAATTAAAATCAGTTTTTTACCCATTTACAGAGCAGTTTATGGAATCACGTAATAATAATTGTCCCATATTAAGGATCCTTGGAATTAAATTTTCTTCATTGTCCATATTAGAGTTTTTTTTTTTCTTTTTAACAGATAACATTTAAACAATACTGTGAAAAGACTACTACTTAAATATTAATTCTGGATCATTTTCTTGTCATTTCTACTTTGCTAATTTTTAATCTCCTATTGTGTTCAAAATAATCATATCAGCTTCAATTAATTCTTTAAACACTTGAATATTAACGATTTCAAGTTCATTTCTGTTATCTTCATTTTTATCAGGGTTCTACCATTGATGTTATTTTTGCTTTCTAGTTTTATTCAGAAGATGCATATTTTGGGATTTTCAGTCTTAGATCAACCATTGTTTTTAACCTAGCTCACTGATTCACATGTTAAACTTGTCTGAATACTATTTTGTATACTACAGTTATGTAACATAAATAAATTATTATTATTATTATTTCGGCAACTCCAAGGAGTCGACACACTCATCGAGGGAGGCTCTAACATAATGTTAAGAACAACTATTCGACATTTATACAGTATCTATCATACCTCGCCTTGAACTCATTCACAGTCATTGCACCCAAAACAGACTCTGGCAGCTTATTCCACTCATTCACCAATCTCCAAGTAAAAAACCTAGCTCTAACACCCTTGCTAACCACATTCTTGCCCAGCTTCCATGTATGGACTCTAGTCCTCCCACCACCAGTCCTATTCTCAAAAATATCTTCTGAATTAATCTTATAGAAACCCTTCAGTAATTTGAATGTCTCAATCATATCACCCCCTTTTCTGCCTATCAACCAATTTCTGCAACCCACAATTCTTCAACCTGTTCTCATAAGGTTCATTCTGTAGACCTGCTATCATCTTGGTCACTCGTCTCTGGATCCTCTCCACCTCCTCCCCATCAAAAAGAAACCCTGGCACCCATATCTGGGGACAGTAGTCTAGATGGGGTCTTATTAAGGCTCAATACAGAAGAACAATAACTTCTTTGTCTCTGCTTGTTAAAGTATTTTTCAGCAACCAAGTGATTTGATGAACTGATTTAGCCACTTTTGCGATGTGCTCCCCTAAACTTCAACTCCCTATCCATCAACACTCCCAAATCCCTGGCCTCATCAATTTCCTGGAGTACAGTTCCACCAATGTGATATACTGCTGCTAATCTTTTCACCCCAAAATGCATAACCTTACACTTTGCCACATTAAATCGATATCCATTTTTCTTAGTCCAGTCCTCCAAACTATCCAAATCATCTTGCAAAATTTTGACATCCTGTGCACTCACTATTGCTCTACCCAACTTTGCATCATCAGCAAACAAGTGAACACTTCCTCTCAGATCCTTTCCTATATCGTTAATGAACAAATTGAAAAGTAGTGGTCCAAGAACAGAACCCTGCAACACACCACTAGTCACAAGCCGTCTTTTGGCCTCTACTCCTGAATAAACCACTCTTTGATATCTCTCCATCAACCACCCACCTATCCATCTCACCAACCCTATATCCATCCCCATATGCTGCAGTTTACTGATTAGAATTCCGTGTGGTATCCTGTCAAAGGACTTAGCAAAGTCCAGTAGAATCACTGTAAACCGATTACCCTTATCCAGTTCAGCCGTCACTGTGTTATAAAACGTGAGAAAGTTACTGAGGCATGATCTACCCTTCACAAAACCATTTTGTCCCCCATACAGTATCCCATTTTCATCTATCCAATCCTGTATTTTTCTCTTGACTAATTTCTCCAAGACCTTGACAACGATTCCTGATATGCTAATCAGTCAGTAATTTATAACAGCAGTCTTGGAACCTCCTTTATGCAGTGGAACTATTTTCCCCTCGGGACTAACTCAGACCCGAGACTCAAATTTCAAATTTATGTGACCTAACTAGGTGGATCCTTAGAGTCAGCAATGAGTATGAAGAATTCTCCTAACCTTAACAACTATGGCTGCATTAATCTGCCAAAAATTTGGGAGACTGTAATGTTATGATTAACTCCTACTCAACTCGAATACTTCTTGTATTCAACATTAGATGCCACCTAAATTAGGAATTAAATTTTTTGTCAGTTACAATTTGAAACGTTTCACTTAATCACTGCCATGTGCAAACTAAATTGTTTTGTTCTGAAGATGCTAATTTGAAATCCAGTGAAACATTAGCCAGTTAATAAATATCCTTTTATAATTTAGTTTTGTTTGGTGTTGCAATAGTGTTAAAGTTAAAACAGGTCACAATCAACACCAATAGTCTTTTCTCTCAGTTGACATACATTTTTAAGGTGTTCTACAGCCTTAATATATATTGCATTTCTGACCACATATCTCAAAATTATATCTGGATGAATATTCTAACACTAAATATAATCAATATCCATCAAGACCCACACAGGCAAGATATTCTGCAATGATCACTTTGCTGCTCAAGAAGTTGAATAATAAAAATACTATTTAAATGATAAATAAAAATGAAGTAATAGTGAAGAAAAAAACAACCTACACACATCATATCATTTATGAAATGTTTCCAATTAAATATATATGTATTTTTGTTTCTATATAGTGAATTAACTATAAATTACTCACTATAAACATAACCACACACTTCCCTCTTTCTACAACACAGTCTCAAAAGGTCAAAGCATATATTTATTATGCTAAAATACTGTAAATCAAATATCAGAAAAAAATATGAAAATTATTACAAAAACACTAATTATATAATAAAATAAATGAATAAATTTAAATGATTTTACCCCAGGTAAGGTCTTCTGTTCATGAAGAGCATTCTGTGCCTTGATGGCACTTTCTCGAGCACAGTACGTCAAAAAAGCACACCCTACAAAAGAACAAAGAAAAGTTAAGATAGTGATAAATATCTTAGCAAGCAAAGCTTAGTACAGTTAACGTTTCAAAATACAAAGCAGATGAATTAATGCAGAACATCACATAAATTGAGAGCTAATTTTCTACAGAAAATGGGGGGGGGGGGGTGAATATGCAGAGTTCAAGCCAGAGGTCTACAGTTATTTATACAATCAAAATGTTTTCTCTAGTTTGTAATTTTATATACCAAGAGGTGATAGATGAATTTCATCAGTTGGAGTGAGATTGCCATTCTCTTTATTGGAGACCCAACGTGGTTCAAAAAAGCATCCTTTGGTGTAAAGCAGTATTTTAGAATTATCTAACATTTAGCCAATCCATTGTGCTATCTTACAAGAGATTTACAACCCTGTGAGAGAGAGAGAGAGGAGAGAGAGAGATGATATTTTAGTCCAAAAACTAACATTCTGTTAAATAGTCTAGTTACTAAAGAAATATTCATGCGTTGATGATCTAAAAAAGAAAGAAAAAGTAACAATGTTGTGTTTCCCCAACTCTGAAAGATTTTATTAATAACTGTGCTTCGTGATTAATATCAACAGCAATAAAGAGCATGTGATTACTGCACAATGCAAAGTCGAATAAGCAGACCAAATTGATGCACAGTAGATAATGTCTATACACATATTTAGGTTTAGGTGCTGGGTTTACAATTATATTAGAATTTAATGGAATGAAAAGATAAATAATCAGGTTTAATCATTCTGATATTTTATTTCTGTCACAGAAAAATCTTCAAAAATACAATATTAAAATTGTAATAATACAAACAAAAACAAACACAAAACAATAAGTGGAAGATATAAGACTGTTTTAAAACTAAATTCCTAGGGGCATGGATGCTGTTGGCTAGCCTTGGCTGTGGGGCAGGAGACTTGAGAATTAAAGTTTTTCAAATCTTAGGAAGTTTAACACAGCCATATTTATTTAGATTAGGTCTTTTTTTTTTTTTTTTTTTTTTTAATTTGCTGTTGATTCTAAAAAGTCTTTCCAGCTTGTATTTGCTCTGATGTAGCACCATTTTACCCCATCTGATTCTGTGCAAGGTATCCACAAGACCTTTCTCTCTCAAAATGAATGTGCTGCTCAGAGATGGCACTACTTATAAACTGCTAGATTATGATCCCACCAATTCTCAGAAAAAAACATTCGAGGATTCTATAAAATGTCACATCTTAGCTTTCTGAAGTTGTTAAAAATTCAAACTTTTTAGCCCCCCCCGATACAGAGATTGCCTAAAATTCATAAACCTATTACTCTCTCTGTCCTATAATATACTACTGACTCCCTCTCCCCTTCTTTAAATTAGCCAAAACAATTGGCTAAATATTTAATTCCACTTATCATGTTAAGTAAAAAATGCCATGCATTTTATATATATAATTCAAAATTTAGTTTTAAGCAATATTGATATCATGGTGAACTTTGATGTCACCTCCTGATTTACAAATATCTCCCTTTCTGACATTTTAAATTTACTGAAAAATAGCCATGTGTGTGTCTGGCCACATGGCTCAGACACACACATTCTTTCTCCATTTCAACAGCCAGCATTCCAGAATCCTGTTCACCATAACAAATAGCCTGCCTTTCTTAGATACTCTAATCATGTGTCTGCCCAATGCATCCTTTCTTTCTCAGTAGAAAACCCATTCATACAGGTAGATACATAAACTTTCCCATCAACCCCCTCCCCCGCCTCAGCAATATGGCATCATCAAAATCCCTGTCAACAGAGCCTCCAGACTATCTCCTACCTTGTCTTACCTTACAGCTGGAACTTGCCTTTATGCATCAAACCCAGGGGCACGGCGGCCATATGTCCAATGTGTGCCACGCACACAGGTGCCAGGAGAGTAAAGGTGCCAAAGATTTGGTATGATATTTTAAATAAAGTGAATTTTGTCAGCAAAATACTGCAGTCTTCATCTATGAATCTCCAACTTGCTTTAGATGCAGTGAATGATCTAAATCAATTTTTAAATGATTATAGGTCTGATGAAACTTTCAAAGAAATTGTAGAAAGCTCAAAATTAATTGCAGCAAAATTTAACGCAGAATCTGTATTTTGTAGTAGTAGACCACTAAGGCGACATAAAAAGACAACACAATTTGATTATGAACATGAAAATATAGTAGATCCTGAAATTTCATTTAAAGTATTTTTTTTTCTCTGCATAATAGATCAAACATTAGAATCTTTGGGAAAGATTTACTTTATTAAAAGAACTATGAATTCATTTCAGTTTATGTATTTGTTAAGTACTTCACAAAATAAAGAATATTTATGATTATCAGTAGCAGAAGTACGGGCAACTACAAGGAGTTCTTAGACTCATCGAGGGAGGCCTTAACATCATGTCAAGAACAACTATTCAACATTTACACAATGTCTATCATACTTCGTCTTGAACTCATTCACAGTCATGGCACCCACAACAGACTCTGGCAGCTTATTCCACTCATTTACCACTCTCCAAGTTAAAAACGTAGCTCTAACACCCTTGCTAAACACACTCTTGCCCAGCTTTCATGGATGGCCCCTAAACACACTCTTGCCCAGCTTTCATGGATGGCCCCTAATCTTCCTACCACCAGTCCTATTCTCAAAAATATATTCTCAATTAATCTTATAGAACCCAGTAATTTGAAAGTCTCAATCATATCACCATTTTCCATCTATCAACCAATTTCTGCAACCCACAAATCTTCAACCTGTTCTCATAAGGTTCATTCCATAGGCCTGCTATCATCTTGGTCACTCGTCTCTGGATCCTCTCCACCTACTCCCCATCAAGAAGGAACCTAGGTGACCAAATCTGGGCACAGTAGTCTAGGTGGGGTCTTATCAAGGCTCGATACAGAGGAACAATAACCTGTTTGTCTCTGCTCGTCAAAGTATTTTTCAGCAACCAAGTGATTTGATGAGCTGATTTAGGCACTTTTGTTATGTGCCCCATAAACTTCACCTCCCTATCCACCAACACTCCCAAATCTCTGGCATCTCCTGGAGTACAGTTCCACCAATGTGGTATACTGCTGCCAATCGTTTCACCCCAAAATGCATAACCTTACACTTTGCCACATTAAATTGACATCCATTCTCCTTAGCCCAGTCTTCTAATCTATCCAAATCATCCTGTAAAATTTTGACATCATCTGCATTCACTATTGCCCTACCAACTTTGCACCATCACCAAACAAGTGAACCATTCCTGTCAGATCCTTTCCTATATCGTTAATGAACAAATTAAATAGTACTGGTCCAAGAACAGAATCCTGCTGTGGCATACCACTAGTCACAGGCCGTCTTTTGGACTCTACTCCTGAACAAACCACTCTCTGATATCTCTTCACCCTCCTATCCATCTAACCAACCCTATAATTATCTTGTTGTAAAAAGTTACAACAAAAATTAACACGATAATCATTCAGACATTGATGCAGACAATTTATGCAAAGAAAGTTTACACTGTCAACCATTTATTTCTAATTTTAAAAACGATATATATCAGAAATTCAGTATATTTATTCAAACGACTTGATCACAGTTTATCCAAACTTATACCGGTAACTGTAGCATCTGCAGAACGGTCCTTTTCTAAACTTAAAATTACTAAAAACTACTTGCGCTCCACAATGGTACAACACAGACTTTCAAATCTTTCCATTATATCAACAGAGCCAGATATTTTGGATCAACTTGATATACATGATATTATTCGAGAATTTTTATTAATGAAAACTAGAAAAGTTCAATTCACTAAGTGATTTTTTTTCTGTTTAAATATTTAACTATTTCTTTATCCAATAATGTTTAATATGTTCCTATTTTATATACTTGTAAGTTACTATTATTTATTTACTTTATTTTTTTCCAAATTATTTTTGTTGTTTTTGAACACTTCTTGTATGTTTATTCTTTTTTATACATTTTTTTTCTAATTTCTGCTTTTTGTTCAATGAACTTATAATTAATATATTTCGTATTTCATTTTTACTCACTGATACGTTTTTATAAAGTGATTTTTTATTGGGGGAAGGGGTATATGGGCACCAACTAAAATTTTGCACACAGGCGCCGGACACTACTGGCACGCCCCTGATCAAACCTTCCTGTCCAATGGTTACAATGCTAAAAAGATCTACAAATTATCTGTCCCTCACATCCCTCTTAACATCCTTACTATAGTAATGCTATTACTATTCCCTATATATGAGGCACTTCAGAAAAAATAGCCAGAACTTTAAAGAAATATAATCTCTGCCCTGCCCTGCTTTCAAGTCTCATTTCAAGGCTGACTTCCCTTCTCCACTTTCCTAAGGATCCACTTCCTCTGTTTAAAAGGTTTCTGTTCTTGCAACTTATATTATGATGAAACTGGGAGATCTGCTAACATCTGCCATGATGAACACAAAAAGTACATTTGATGCCATAACTTGGTCAGTCAGGTCTATCTGACTATGCCTCGGATACCTTACACAGGATCATATGGAATAAAACTGTTTCATCAGAGGAAATACAAACTCATAGGCCTTCCACCTAAGAAGTAAAACAACACCCACAGAGGGCACTCCATCATAGGACTTTAGGCTTAGGAGAAATGCACTTTTTCTTTTTTCTTAATCAGGTATCTTCTGACCATATGCTGTCTTACACTACAGTGGCTCTTTTTAAAACTAATAATTTTATTGCATTTTAATTTGTGTTCCACTGTTAATGTACTGAGGATGCATTTGATACTTAAGCAAACATTTTCCATCAATTAAAATTACACCATGTAAGTTTGAGTTTCTAACTTTCATGTCTACAAATAATTGTTGTTCAATCTATACATTAATATTGGGAAGCACCTGACAGATATCCCACTGACTGTTTGTTGATGATGCAAAGATAGGCAAGGATAATTTACAGAATGATTTGAATAAGCTGAAACAGGGGGCAAATGATGATGATTATTAATTCAATGTTAATAAGTTAGGCACTTTGGCAAGCTGAGATTTGCAACAGCATGTTATATTGGTTGGATTATGCTACAAGAAACTAATCAGACCAGGAATCTTGGAGTTATGGTGGAGTTATAATATTGTCTATTATAATATCTTTGTAAGACAAATATAAGCTTCTGAGCTCTATAGTTTAATATTTTATTATGCACCCACCTAAATATTACTTATGATGAATTTAACTTTCTGTCAGCATTGAATAAGCTGTTTTCACTTCAGCTTATAATTTTTTTTTTCATCTTGGGCAATTTGAAGCCTGGTGTTTCACTAGTGAAACTTACTCACTGTATTAACAAAGCACAACACGGGTTGTGGATAGAGCTTGTGTTATTATAATTATTATTACGGGCGACTCCAGAGAGTCCTTAGACTCATCGAGGGAGGCCCTAAACATCATGTCCACACAACTATATGACATTCTCACAGTATCTATCATACCTTGCCTTGGACTCACTCACCACCATAGTGCCCACAACAGACTCTGGCAGCTTATTCCACTCATTTACCACTCTAAAAGTAAAGAACCCAGCTCTAACACCCCTGCTAACCACACTCTTGCCCAGCTTCCATAGGTGTCCCCTAGTTCTCCCACCACCAATCCTGATCTCAAAAATATCCTCTGAATTAATCCTATAGAAACCCTTTAGCAATTTGAATGTCTCAATCATATCTCCCCTTTTCTGCCTATCAACTAATTTCTGCAATCCACAAATCTTCAACCTGTTCTCATATGGTTCATTCCATAGACCCGCTATCATCTTAGTCACTCGCCTCTGGATTCTTTCCACCTCCTCCCCATCAAGAAGGAACCTAGGTGACCAAATCTGGGCACAGTAGTCGAAACGAGGTCTTATCAAGGCTCGGTACAGTGGTACAATAACTTGCTTGTCTCTGCTCGTCAAGGTATTTTTCAACAACCAAGTGAGTTGATGAGCTGATTTAGCTACTTTTGCAATGTGCCGCCTAAACTTCATCTCCTTATCCACCAACACTCCCAAGTCCCTGGTCTCATCAATCTCCTGGAGTACAGTTCCACCATTGTGGTATACTGCTGCTAATCTTTTCACCCCAAAATGCATAACCTTACATTTTGGCACATTAAATTGACATCCATTCTCCTTAGCCCAGAACTCCGATCTATCCAAGTCGTCCTGCAAGATTTTGACATTTTCTGCATTCACTATCGCCCTACCCAACTTTGCATCATCAGCGAACAAATGAACTGTTGCTCTTAGATATTTCCCTATATCGTTAATGAATAAATTAAACAGCAGTGATCCAAGAACAGAGCCCTGTGGCACACCACTAGTCACAGGCCGTCTTTTGGACTCTACTCCTGAATAAACTACTCTTTGATATCTCTCCATCAACCACCCACCTATCCATCTCACCAACCCTATATCCATTCCAATATGTTGTAGTTTACGGATTAGAATTCCATGTGATATTCTGTCAAAAGCCTTTGCCAGGTCCAGCAGTATCACTGTAAACCCATTACCCTTATCCAGTTCAGCCGTCACCTTGTTATAAAACTTGAGCAAATTACTGAGGCATGATCTACCCTTCACAAAGCCATGCTGTCCCCCGTACAGTATCTCATTTTCATCAATCCATTCCTGTATTTTTCCCTTGACTACTTTCTCCAAGACCCTGACAACAACTTGATATGCTGATCGGTCTGTAATTTGCAAACGTAGTCTTGGATCCTCCTTTATGCAGTGGAACTATTTTCCCCTCTTTCCAAACCTTCGGGACTAAACCAGACCCAAGACTCAGATTAAACAATATGGTCAAGGGCACTGATAATTCTTTAGCCGCTTCACGCAAGACCCATGCCGGTATACCATCCAATCCCACAGATGTATTCACGTTAAGGTTCTGTAATAGACTACTCACCTCCACTTCATTCATCACAATTCCCGTATAAACTAATGGTTCCTTCATTTTTTCAATGTCACCACCTGGATGATATTCTTTTGCAAAGCTCAGTAACTCCACTATATCGACTGATTCAGTGACCTCCTTACCATCGTCATTCCTTAAAATCATTTTGCCATGTACAGTTTTTTCTTGCTTGCAACATATTGAAAGAACTGTTTGGGATTCTCTTTAGCTTGCATAGCTAGTTTCCTTTCATAATCTGCTTTTGCTTTTTTTACCACACTCGTTACCCTTCTGGCCTGCACTTTATACCGTTCGTGTGCCTGCAGGTCACCTCTTTCTTTAAATTCCCTCCACAGTTGTTTCTTTTTTTGCAGCTCAAGCTTAATGGTGTTATTCATCTATTTAACCCCTACTTGTTTTACTATTCGGACTCTAGGTATACAATCAGCCATAACCTCCTATAAATGCTCCTTGACCACTTCCCATGCTATATCGACATCCAGCCCTGGCAGTTGTACATGCCATGGCACTGATCCAAGCAATTTCCTAAGCTTGTCATACTTGCCAGGAAAGTAATTCCATATATACCCTGTCTTAATCGAAAATTCCACACCTTTAGCCACCTCCCAGGTCAAGAACTTATGATCACTCTCACCAATAGGTGGCAACATGGTCATATTCATTACAGTCAAATTCTCAGTTGCTATTACCAGTTCAAGCACTCTCACACCCCTAGTATTTTCAATTACATGCTGTCTCAGATAGTTATCCCTTAATAATTGAATAAAATCCATTTCCTTCCTCACATGTGTCCTCTCCTCCTTCCAATCAATGTTACCATAGTTGAAATCCCCCATAATAATTACCCTCCTTCCACTCATTTCATCAATTTGTTTATGCATACTATCTCCACCATCTATTCCATCACCTGATCTATAGCAGCACCCAACTGTATATTTTATTCTGCCATTCTCAATCTCACACCAAATAGCCTCAAATGAGCTCTTTTCACTATCCTGCGATACAACTTCAATTCTCCTTGGCTGCAGTTCATCAGCTATCATCAATAACACCCCCCCCATTTTATTCTATCTGTCCCTCCTAAACACACTATAATCTACACATTCTATCCCACTAACTATATCATCTTCCGTCAGCCATGTTTCACTAATGCCAATAACCTGTGGCCAGGAAGAGCCAATCAAGGCCAAAAATTCTTCCTTCTTGTTCCTAATACTCCTGGCATTAGTATACATGAAATGCAGTGATCCCTTTGTCCCACCCCTATCTTGATGCGTTATTCTAAATATCCTATTCCCATTTTTTGTCCTTAGTACTGGCTCGGGTACATTATATACATTCTTACACTCAACTGTCTCACTGATGTCTGCATATCCACCCCCCCCCTCCTTGGTAGTTCTAGTTTCCCTGGTTCTGCACATCCATTTTCACTTCATTCAGCAACACTTTTTCTGGTCTCCGCACACCAAATCCATTCAAATGCAGGCCATCCATCATCCATCCATAAATCCTTTCGCCCATCAAACTCATTCCACACCACACTGTCTGCATAACCTGCGCATAATGTCATTTGCGATTATGGCCCTCCTTCTAAACTCCTCTCTGTCATACCGCAGCAACAGACTCACCATTCCAACTCTGACACTCATTTCTTTCGCTACCTTTAACAATACTTTCAAGTCCTCTCTCATAAAAAATTTATCTCCTTTCAATTCATTCTTACCCGCCGCAACTATCAATTCTTTCACCCTCTATTTTTGCACTCTAATACTCTCACTTACATCCTTAAATTTCGCACCCGGTAAGTACGATTTAGTTAAACTCCCATCTATCACTCCTCTTAATAACGAGTCACCATGCAACACTCTTTCCTTCATTTCAGAAACTCTCCCACTCTTACGCTTATTTTTCCTTTCAAACACTTGTTTATTTACGTTAGCCGAATCACTCTGGAAAAAGTTTTGCAGGTGCTCTAATTGCCGCTGCGCATTTTGTATCACTGCGTGCAACCTAGCGATCTCACTTCCTACAAATAATTCCTCATTTTTTTTTATCATTTAAACCATTTTCTTTCTCTCTGTATAGTTGCTTTCACTATTTCTTTGATCACCGCTCTCATTGCCATCTTGTACATCAATTCCCTATCAAGCCACTATTTTCACTCACATTCTGGCTTTCTTCAACCATAACTGTCTCACAACCTGACACATACTTCAACTCCTCACTTTGCTTACAGTTTCTGCACATTCTCCCACCACTATCACTTTCAATCCAAACTCCAGCCTCATTCGGGAATGCATACATCCCACACACATCACATTGGACAAACTCTCTCACATTACAGTTTTTGAACAATGGCATCGTATTTTTGGACGCCATTATCTTACGTCGCATTGGCGCCATGTGCAAATCTATGAAACGTATCGTTAAAATACTAAATTAAATAATGGAATTCACACCAAAATCAGACAGACACAACAAGCTACCAAAATTAGACAATATTACGTTATGATTTAACCCTATCTTCTAATTTTCACAAAATTATACTTAGCTTTCAGGAGCTCTCTGAAAACACTACAGACCGTGTAGCCCTCTCAATTATTGAAATAGAGAAATCAAGACAACTCCGATTCCGGTCTTGTTCTCATAAGCTCTGATAAATTTTCAAAACTTCACTTTCTTTCTATATTTGGCTATAAAATATAGACAGATCCATAATATCCTCCAATAATAAAACAATCATTTAATTTCATAGCGAACACTGCATGTAAAAACAATAACAGCATATGTAAATAAGGCTGTGGGACTTGATAATTCCTACGTTATGATTTAACCCTATCTTCTAATTTTCACAAAATTATACTTAGCTTTCAGGAGCTCTCTGAAAACACTACAGACCGTGTAGCCCTCTCAATTATTGAAATAGAGAAATCAAGACAACTCCGATTCCGGTCTTGTTCTCATAAGCTCTGATAAATTTTCAAAACTTCACTTTCTTTCTATATTTGGCTATAAAATATAGACAGATCCATAATATCCTCCAATAATAAAACAATCATTTAATTTCATAGCGAACACTGCATGTAAAAACAATAACAGCATATGTAAATAAGGCTGTGGGACTTGATAATATATCACTGTGTATTCTGAAGGAATGTACCAGGGAGTTGACACCTGCCCTGACATATTTTTTTAATACGAGTCTTGCACTTGGTCAAGTTCCTAAGGAGTGGAAGGAGGGCAAGATTGTGCCACTTCATAAAGGAGGTGATCGAACTCAAGCATCAAACTATATGCCTGTCTGTGTGTCAGGTGTTGTGGTTAAGTTGTTGGAGAAGCTTGTGAGAACTAGGATCCAGAGTTGGGTTGACAACAATGGTATTATCTTTGATGGACAGCATGGATTTGCTAAAGGGAGGTCATGTTTTAGTAATCTGCTTACTTATTACAATAAAGTGAGTGCTTCCTTGGACAGAGGAGAAGGATACACAGTAATATACTTGGATTTCGCAAAGGCTTTTGATGGAGTACCTCATAATAAGTTGACAGTCAAACTAGAGCAGATGGGGTTGGATATTAGATTAGTGCACTGGATTGGAGACTGGCTATCTGATAGGTATCAACAAGTTGTCTATGGGGGTGCGATATCCAAGAAAAGGAAAGTCACTAGTGGAGTGCCTCAGGGGTCTGTTTTAGGGCCATTACTTTTTAACTTGTATATTAATGATATTGGTGAAGATTTGGATGAAGATATTCAGTTGTTTGCAGATGTTGCAAAGTTGGGATGAACCATAAAGAGTAATGAAGATGTAGTGGCCTAACAAGAAGATTTGAATAAATTGAGTGATTGGGCATGGAAATGGGGATGTGAGTTCAAAGTTGCAAAATGTAAGATTTTAAAATTTGGAAAACGAAGATGGGATGCAAAATTTATGCTTAGTGAGAATATATTGTTAGAGGTAGAGGAAATAAGAGATCTGTGAGTGATAGTGGATAAGGATCTAAAATTTAGGGGACGCATCGCCAAAATTGTGAAGACAACACAAAGGCTTCTGGGAATGATGCGGAGGACACTGACACGTAACAGTAGGGAGATTCTTGTTCTGTTGTATAAGGCTTTAATTAGGCCACACATGGACTATTGTGCCCAGATTTGGTCACTGGGTTTTCAGAAGGATGAAGAGATGTTGGAGAGGGTCCAAAGGCGACTGACTAAGGTAGTTTCTGACCTCTGGAATGTCGAGTATGAGGAAAGATTGAGAAGATGTAATTTGCAGAATCTGGTGGACAGGAGATGACTCCTCTAGGATGAAATACTCCAATAAAGTGTTCATTGAACAATTCCACTATGTCCTCTGCATCAGTCACTCCATTCCCATTTTTATCCCACAATGTCATTCTTCCACAGTCATTTCTCCTCCTACTTGCCACATAGCTAAAAAATTCCCTAGGATTTTCCTTGGATCTAGGGGCGAATCTTTTCTCATATTCCAGTTTCACCTTCCTCACCATACTCTTATCTCTCCTGGCCTGTGTCTTATATTCTTCATGCATCTTCTCTTCACCTGAAGAGAAGATGCATGAATTATATCTCTTCCATAGCCTCTTTTTCGCATTCAGTTCCTGTTTAATATTGTTTGTCATCCACTATACTGCAAATTGTGTACCCTTCTTCACTCATGGAATACAGCTTCCCATTGCTGCTAACAAATATTCCTTCACAATTTCCCAAGCACTAGTGATATCCCGGCCTTCCAATTCCTCCCTCCACGAAGCTTCTCCAAGTTGACATCTAAGACTATTATAATCACCTGCTTTATAATTCCACATACGTTTCTATCTCTTTGATACTCCTGCATGTCTATTCATTTTCCCAAAACCATATGGTCACTCTCTCCAACTGGTGGGAGAGATGTCATCTCAGTTATTATCAACTCTTCTGATGCTATAGCTAAATCCAAAACTCTTGAACCTCTTGTTCCCTCTGTTACATGTTGCCTAAGACATTTGTCCCTCAAGAATTCTAGAAATGCCATTCCCTTATTGCTACATGCATCTTCCTCTCCCCAGTTTATACTGCAGTAGTTAAAATCTTCCATAACACTCATTCTTCTTGCACTTGCCACGCTCAACTGTCTTAACATCTCCTGGTCCCCACCCTCTGTGCTCCTTGGTCTGTAGCAACCCCTCACTAAATATCCTGTCTTGCCTACCTCCACCTCACACCATATTGTTAAATCTGGAATGAAACCCTTAATTTGTCTGCGAGTGTTTCATTCGGAATTTAACTAAAATACAACATCTTCCTGAAAAAAAAAAAAAAAAAAAAGACTTGTAAATAGATAATAGTTGAATCTTTGTACATATAGTATTAATAGTCCCTTCATGTAAATTTTTGTATAATTTTGTAAATGGTCCTTAAATAATGACAAGAAAATAAGGTATTGTAAAGGCGACTTTGCAATCCGATTAATAACATGACCGCAGACAATTGCGATATGAACCAATGGCACGTGTAAGCTGACCTCGTGAAGATGCAATGAGATGAGAAGGTGCGATGTGAAAAAATTTGGTGGCGTCTGCAAAATCAATGACGTAATAGGGAGAACAGACCTATAAAAGTTTTAGGGACGCTAGTTTGAGGCTTTTCACTATTTGATTTTCAACTTGTTCAGGTTTTGGGTGTTTGCTGTCCCCTGCGGTTTTCCGTGGGTCGTAGCATCTACTCGATGGGATCTAGTAGGTGTCGTTCGGCGGTGACGATGTGGCTAAGTAGCAGGCTTGTCCAAGCATAGTATTCCATGCAACCAGATGAACAGCTAACATCAAGGTTTCGAGTAGCTCCAAGGGCACCTTTCTGTCTGATGGTTTCCTGGGCATTAGGTTAGAAGGAAACACGTGTCCGAAGAATTACCGACTGGTCTAGACAAGGAATAAAGGATCGATAGACAAGGAAGTGATCAGAAGAGAGTCTAAAGGAACAGTATGAGGAAGTATCTTCTAACTGAATTCATCAGGCCAGTAAAGTAGAGTTTATGTCTTTGTATAATATCTTAAAAGCCAGGTTAAGCAACTGTGCGTGATTTCTTCTAAATCAGCCTCGTTAAAGCAGAATTCAGGACTTTAGCACCTATTCCTTTAACAAGGATCTTTAGTATTAGAAGTGTAAGGTTTCAAGCATTATTGTTAATTTAAGGTCGATGTATTGTATTGGAGTTAATTAAGGAGGAAGTGAGACTAAAATCCACTTATTTGTGTTAAGTAATCAGGCTTTAGGCAGACTGGATTTTTGTTAATGTCATCTGATGAGATGACATTAACAAATCTCCCTTTTGTGAATTTGAATTTGCGTGTTAGTTTAACTTATTTACATTTGGGGGACCTTTCAATTAGTTTAAGTTTTGATTAACATGCATTGTATTCAGTATGAATAAATTTATTTATTTCTTAACCCAAAATACATGTCTGATCATTTGAGTCAATGCACCACCTGCTAAAATTATAGAACCTGTATTTGCAGAAAGCGCGAGAAACAGTTACGACTGCTATTTAGAAAGATTAGTGAGAACTCGTTTAACTTTGACATAATTTTGAAATCGTAATAACCTGTAGGTCAAATCTCTGACAAGAAATTCTCTCTTGTATAGGAATTAAGATGGTGCAGCTAAACAGATAAATGTTCTTAATTCCGAAAAGGACTAGACCTCAGAATTTTAAGCAGGGAGAAACTGGCTCCAGCCTGAGGCATTCTCTTTGCTGAAGTTTTGCACACGTTTCAAAATTTGAAGGATAAGCCACGGAAGGTTATAGAAAAGGTGCAGCGGATAAGAACTTGATTGGAGTTTTAAAGTAAGATAAAAATTTTGTTATTTAGAAAGAAATTAAAGAAGTAATAAGTTTTACATTAAAAATATAAGAAAACAACAACTTAACAATATGCTTTCAAAATCATTGTTTTGAATCTGCTGTTTCTCTTAGAGGATATAGGTCGTCACTTATCATAAGCAGTACCCTACCACCACGCTTTCCCTTCCTATCCTGATAAAAACTGCTGTACCTAGCAACTTCTATTCCTGTTATCATATCCTCTTCTGTCAACCATGTCTCGGTGATCCCAATAATCTTTGGCCAGGATGATGCTATCAGTGCCACCAATTCCTCTCCCTTATTCTGAATACTCCTGGCATTAGTATAAAGCATAATGACTTACATCCGTTCATATCTTCGAACGGATGTAAGTCATCCTTTGACTTACATCCGTTCGAAGATATGTCCGTGATTCCATAAGGGAATAATATTTTCAACTATACTTTCGAACAAGACGCAAGCGAGCATAAAGTAAAAGGGTTTCTATTTAGGAACAATGCACCATGTGAGTTGGCAACAGCACATTCAGTGGCAACCTCCCTCAGAAGCATCTGTCTTCAACAGTTCCTCTCTTAATTTTGTATTTGAGAAATAGGTAATTTGTGTATTTATCATTAAATATTTTGCGATAATTTGTGCAACATGGCCCTACACACCCAATCAAAAAATCTGGTGAAGAATCATAGAAAACGAGGTAGGCAATTGATCTTGAAACGAAGTTGCACGTTACAAAGCAACATGAAGCTGGTAAGCCCGTCAATGTGATCGCACATGACTTCCGATAGTCTCATCCTACAGTGATGACTCATCAACTGTTAAGCAAGTGAAATGGAAAGCTATTGTGTAAAAGAAAATGTAGAATATAAAGGTCATCCGTCTTACATCGGTGATCTTCACTCCAAGTTCAAGGTCATATTTCTCCCTCCAAACACTGCTTCATTGATCCAACCAATGGATCAAGAAGTTCTTGCAATGTTTAAGCTCATTATCTATGAGAACTTTTTCACAAGCCATTTCTGCCACTGAAGGAAATGACCAGACTCTTATGCAATTCTGGAAAGCATTCAGTATTTATAACACTATTAAAAATATTGCTGTGGCTTGGGACGAAGTGACCTCTCGATGTATGAATGGGATATGGAAAAAGACATTAAAAGGGTTTGTGCATGATTTTGGAAGTTTCAAAAAAAATGAAGACCTTTGTATATTGAGTGAAGAAATAGTGGGTATAGCAAACAATCTGAATCTCAAAGTGAATGATGACGACATAATTCAACTCATAGTAAGTGGCCCTGAAGAGTTGACCGATGAAGAATTGATTGAACTGGAGGAATGTGTTGCAGAAGAGGAAGAACGAGAAAAGGAAGATGGGAAAAGAAAAACCAAGGAGAGGTAGTTAAACAATTCACTGTGAAGGGTCTTGCAGAAATGTTCTATGCAGTTAGCAATGGTCTCAAAATGGCCGAAGACATGGACCCCAATGTTGACCGTTACTTATTAGTAGAATGAAAACTACATGATGTGTTTGTTTGCTATAAACAAATTTATGATGAAAAGAAGAATAAGCAAAGCACATTGGACATTTTCATCAAAAAAACAAAGGTTACACCAGAAGAGTCACAGCCTGGAAATCCTTCACATAGGTAAGGTAATGAAGATGTGACTGTGGAGGAAGATTTGGGTGATTATTCTCCTGTTTTATAGTGGCAGTAATGCACAGTACAGTTTTATACGGGGTTTAAAAATTAAAATGACATTATACTTATTACGGTTAACTCTGTTTATTTAATGTATTGACTTGGTTCCTGCTGGATAGAATGGAACCCCAAGTGTTAGATTTAATGTATAAACAAATGTGTGCACACTATAGTTATGCATGTCTGCAGCATAAAGTTACATTTGAACTAGAAAATGCAAATGATTTTAGTGGTGTTAATTTAAATATTACCCATCTGAGGAGTGTAAGCGATTAAATTTTTAAAACCACCATTTTGATTGATTATTTTTTTTTTTTTATACAAAAAGTCTTTAGTAGTGTTGAAAGAAAGAAAGAAGTTTACAACTTGTTAATTACAGCACTAATTTACACACATAGTTTAGGAAATAAAGTTTCAGATTTCTGCTTCTGTGTCAGAGACAAGGTGCATAATACTTCAGTGATACACTACAAATTACATGATTAAAACTATTATTGAGATATTACCTTTTTGCCAGAATATACCACAGTTTAAAAAATACAAGAGCATAGAGTGCAAGTGAAAAAGGTAATAATGCTTTATCTCAAAAAAAAAAAAAAAAAAAGTTTTAACAAATAAAAATGAGCTATCAGCTTCATTAATACTAAATTATAAGTTTTGATTTTATATGCATGGCCAGAAGTACACATTTTGCTGCATTAAACTGACACCCCCATTCATTTTCCCATCTATCTAGCTTATTCAAATCCTCTTGCAGAGCTACCACATCTGCACTATTACTAATAATCCTTCCCAGCTTCGCATCATCCGCAAACAACTGAATAGCCCTTGCAATCTGCTGGCAATGTCATTGATATAAAGGTTAAACAATATAGGTCCTAGTACTGGGCCCTGTGGGACCCCACTTGTAACCCTCTGCCTCCTTGAAACTGCTCCACCATACACAACTCTCTGATACCTATCAGACAGCCAATCCAGTTGACCAATCTGACATCCAGACCCATGTGCTGCAACTTAAATATCAGCTTATCATGTAGCACCCTGTCAAATGCCTTCGCTAAGTCTAAGAAAATTGCAATATATGCCTTCCCTCATCTAATGTTCTTGTAACTTTATTATAAAAGGTTAGCATATTGCTAAAACAAGAGCACCCTTTCACAAATCCATGTTGACTCTCACAGATAACATTACCCTCATCTGCCCAATGCTGTATACGGTCCCTCACTACTTTCTCCAAGATCTTAACAACTACTGATGACACACAGACTGGCCTATAATTAGACACTTCCAGTCTGTTACCACCCTTATGCAATGGCACTATCTTACCTTCCTTCCATTACCTGGGCACCTTTCCCGCAGCCAGACTTTCATTGAAAAGGCAGGTTAAAGGCACTATCAGTTCCCTAGCACATTCTCTCAAAACACGTGGTGAAATACCATCCAGTCCCGCTTTACTGACATCAAGAGTACTCAGTTTCTGAAACACACTCTCCGCCTGTACTTCTAAACCTCGAACCAGCCCTATCCCTCTAGCATTAAAACTGACTCCTCTAGGATGAAATACTCCAATAGAGTGTTCATTGAACAATTCCACTATGTCCTTTGCATCAGTCACTCTATTCCTATTTTTATCCTACAATATCGCATCAGTCACTCTATTCCCATTTTTATCCTACAATATCATTCTTCCACAGTGATTTCTCCTCCTACTAGCACATAGCTAAAAAATTCCCTAGGATTTTCTTTGGATCTTAGGGCCAATCTCCTCTCATATTCCAGTTTCGCTTTCCTTACCACACTAGTCACTTTTCTGGCCTGTATCTTATATTCTTTATGCATCATCTCTTCACCTATCCCCTTTTATCTCTTCCATAGCCTCTTTTTCGCATGCAATTCCTGTTTAATATTGTTTGTCATCCACTTTACTCCAAATTGTGTCCTCTTCTTCACTCGTGGTATACAACTTACTATTGCTGCTAACAAATATTCTTTCACAATTTCCCACGCACTAATGATATCCCGGCCTTCCAATTCCTCCCTCCATGAAACTTCCCGAAGTTGACGTCTAAGACGATTATAATCACCTGCTTTATAATTCCACATAAGTTCCCGTATCTTTGATACTCCTGCATGTCTATTCATTTTCCAAGTCAAAACCATATGGTCACTCTCTCCAACTGGTGGGAGAGATGTCATCTCAGTTATTATCAACTCTTCTGATGCTATAACCAAATCCAAAACTCCTGAACCTCTTGTTCACTCTGTTACATGTTGCCTAAGACATTTGTCCCTCAAGAATTCTAGAAATTCCATCCCCTATTGCTACATGCATCTTCCTCTCTCCAATTTATACTACTGTAGTTAAAATCTCCCATAACAATCATTCTTCTTGCACTTGCCAAACTTAACTGTCTAAACATCTCCTGGTCCCCATCCTCTGTGCTCCTGGGTCTGTAGCAACACCCAACTAAATATCCTGTCTTGCCTACCTCTACCTCACACCATATGCTCTCAAAATCATTTGTCTCACTTCCTTCCAAAGCCTCCACTCTTAGAGGACATAGGTCATCACTTATCATAAGCAGTACCCCACCACCACGCTTTCCCCTCCTATCCTGACGAAAAATGCTGTACCCAGCGACTTCTATTCCTGTTATTATATCCCCTTCTGTCAACCACGTCTCAGTGATCCCAATAACTTTTGGCCAGGCTGATGCTATCTGCGCCACCAATTCCTCTCCCTTATTCCAGATACTCCTGGCATTAGTATAAAGCATATAAATGCCATTGTTTCTATACCCAGCATTATCCCCTCTAGACTCCACTGGGCTCAGTGTTACCTGATGTCATCTCCCTTCTCCCTAGTATCCATTCCCACAAGAGACCATCCCTGCTATCATCCTCCCTGGGACACACTGACTCATTCAGAACAGCAATCTCTCCAGATGCCTACGTCCCTCCTCATTCAAATGTAAGCAGTCTCTCGCATACAATTCCCTTCTTTCCTCAAACACACTCCAAGCATCCACATATACCAGTCCTCTCTTGTCACACATTCTGGCTATTATGCCATTCAATATCACCGTTTTTCTGCTCAGCTCGTCATTATCATACCTAGGCAACACGCATACTATTTTTCCTCTCTCTGTCTTCTTCCGTATAGCCTCAAGCAAAAATATCATATCTCTCGCTGCTCGACTTACATTACCACTCAAGTCGTTTGTTCCTACCATCACAATCATCTCATCCACCCTTTCACCTCTCTTAATTGCCACAGCCACCCTTTCTATTGTTCCTCCTGGCAAACACTCCTCATGCATCCTATCTTGAACACCACGGATCATTGAGTCGCCATACATTATACCTCTTACCATTCCCTCTCTCCTATTGTTTCCATTCTCTCCTCTTCTTTCATTCCCATAGGTCTCTCTCATTCCCTCTCCTCTACTGCTATTCTCTCTTCTAGCATTCCCATACCTCTCTTTCCTACTGTTTCCATTCTCTCCTCTTCTAGCACTCCCATACATCTCTCTCATTTCCTGTCTCCTACTGTTTCCATTTTCTCCACTTCAAGCACTTCCATATCCCTCTCTCATTCCGTCTCTCCTACTGTTTCCATCCTCTCGTCTTCTAGCATTCCCATACCTCTCTCTCATTCCATCTCTCCTACTGTTTCCATTCTCTCCTCTTCTAGCACTTCCATCTCTCTCTCTCATTCCATCTCTCCTACTGCTTCCATCCTCTCGTCTGCTAGCATTCCCATACTTCTCTCTCTCCCCTACTCTGATTCGGCTTGCATTTATCTCTTCCATTCTCCTAATCTTATCTTTCATACTTCTGCTCTCATTCACAAGACATTCCACCTCCTATTTCAGCTCATCTATCTCCCTCTGCAGGTCAGTCACTCTTAATCTAAATTCACTCTCCCAAACAAAACCATCTCCTAACCTTTCACAGTCACTCATGCCTTCCACACTATCAACTATTATTTTCTCATTCATATATATATTTTTTTCATTCTCTCCTATCACACTACTTGTCTTCCTACATTCATTCCCCGTTCCTGGAGCAACAAGGTCGGATATTGATATTTCGAATGCACTATTTCCTCCCACTGCCTGCATTTTGCACACATACGCTCTCTGCTCTCTTTCACAAGCCACATATCCAATCCCCGAGATGCATACATACCGCAAGTACTGCATGTCACAAAGTCCCTTATGATATTGCTTATAATAGAGTTCTTAAATGGCAGAGGACTTGCAGATACGCCACTTGCGAGTGCAGCTGAATCCGCCATCTTTCCTTACTAGGTATGAATACAAGAAGAAAAAAAAAAGAATGAGTTAAAAAAGTGGTGGGTATGTTAGTTGCAAAGAAACCCTTCCCACTTTGATGCAAGTGAGGAATGTCTAGGATTAGTGTTCTTTACATTTTAAGTAACCAAAGTAATATGATTTTCTAAGTTGCTTGAAATATAAAGAGAATAGAATTTCATGATGAATTCAGGATTTATACACAAAAAGGTCACACACGCATATATGTATAATCAATTGGAAAATGAAGAATTATACAGTAAAGTCACCTCTCATACCCATATTTTATTTCAGTGTTTTAATATATCTGCAGATGCTTACAATACAGCTTTCAACTCAAATCTCAAGAGATCATAGTAGCTTCTGACACAGGCAAAACTGAGGTGAGCCTTCTCTATGTTTGTACTGCATGCCATGCAAATAAGTTTATCCACATGTCAGTTTAGTATCACAATGCTGATTAACATTACTTGCAGTGCAAGACCTGGAATGGTCACTTCACAGTATATGAAGAGTATGCACGAAACTGTGGTCTGTCGCTGTAAATATTGCAGACATTACCATAGAGAATGGTATTAACAACTCAAAGAAAGATTCAACATAAAGTGATATGACTTGCAAAAGTTGATAGAGAAAATGTAGAAATGAGTAGCCATCGCAACAGAATAAAACTTGTGCTAATTCTAAGCATGCTGTTCTATGATTGTAAAAGTTTGAGATATGAAATATCATATCTCAGGCTTTTAACACCGATCAAAACTACACAGCCCTCTGGAATAAAAATAATCCTGACCAGATGAGAGTTTCTAAGCAAGAAAAGAAAAGAGATAATAAAAATGATTTTAAGTCTTTATCATCCCAATACTATCAGAAGATGACAATTTCAATTCAAGCATCCATCAGAAAGTTCTCTGAAAAAAAGCAAATCTTCATATAAACTTTCACCTTATCTGGGCTTTTTGTTTCAAGTGAAAAATATATCTTGCCAAACTCTTGTGCAGTCAACTCCAACCACCTGACATTTCTCTATACAACAAAACATGCAAAACAAGTAATACATAAATAACGTTTGACTATCATCAAATGTTATTAATACAAAGGCAGTTAACTTCACATCAAATTGTCCTAGCATCCTATAATGCAAAACAAACTTCCTTTCAGGCGTATATATACTCCTGAAAGTCATTTCAGGCATATACATGAAAGTCACTATCCAAAGTTAATAGGTTTTTCAGATCTAATAGTTACAAATCAGATCCAAAAACTGATTCAGATCCAAAAACTATTGGATCTGAATCAACAAAATCATATGTATTCTATAAGAGATCGTTTACATTTTAATGTCATACTGTGTTGTTTGACACTGACATTTCAATGTCAAAAAACACAGTATGAAAAGACTGTATACTAAGCAGCAGGTAGAAATCCCACCACTCTTCAAAACTTTGAGTGTAATAAGTGGCAAGCACAAACACACCCTATTTTTAATACACATCCTTCAAACTTCAAGTGTACTGAAAGGCAGGAAAGTTGTTACCAGTGTTTGAAATCGTTGCACCACCCACTAATGCAGTCAAGCAGGCACCTGCTCCAGACAAAGCTCCTAGATGAGGTTTACTGACATGACAGTTCATCATGTTGGAGGTTTAATGGAATATTTACAGTACTAGGAAAGGATTAAAAACTAATTTTAATTTTCCAATATTTCGTCTCAGTCACTGAGACACCTTCAGGGATTACAAACAACTCTTGTAACACACACTCAAATATAACACAATACTAAGAGAAACACATGGGTGATTCTAAGCTTTAACATCACCTTACTGTTTACCAATATTACCTTAAATGACACCTTAACACTCTTTAAAAAAGAAAAGTTTTTCTTTATGATATCCTAGATCTCTTTTCCTTTGCCATCAATTCTGGTTATTTTTCTTGAAAGAACAAAATTTACAAACAGATAGAGGGAACCACTATGGATTCCCTTGCCTCTGATCCCCTCTTGCAATTTTCACATGGAAAATTTTGAAAAACAAGCTATGGACTCAGCCCCGCTTAAACTTTCTATCTGGCTAAGATATACAGATGTGTTCTCTAGTTGTTCAGACATACATTAAACTCCTTCCTCAGTCACCTCAATAGCCTACATCCAAGAATCCAGTTTATTATTATTATTATTATTAAGATAGACCTCCAGGGAGTCAGGGACACATCAAGGGAGGCCACATACTACATGCACCAGCTATCATACATATTCTTGAATTCATTCACCCTTCTTGCACTCACAAAATCCAATGGCAGTCCATTTCAATCACGCACCATCCTATGAAAGAAAAATCTAGCCCTCATCCCCTTCTTAGAGGCATTCATTCTCAGCGTCCAAGGATGCCTTCTTCTCCTTTTCCAATCCTCAATAAATTCAAAAATTCCATCACTGAAATCCTGTATGACCCTTTCAGAAGTTTGTAAGTCTCAATCATATCACCCCTCTTTTCCTGTATGCTAGTATCTGCAGCTTACAAATTCTCAATCTGTCTTCATAATCAGTATTCCATAATCCAGATATCATTTTTAAAACTCTCCTTTACACTCTCTCCAATATATCAGAATCACAACGAAAACCAGACCTGTACACAATAGTCCAAGTGAGATCTTATCAGCACCTTGTAAAGAGGCAAAATGACATCTTTATATGTGAACGTTCGTTTCAGCATTGCAATTATCTTTTGAGTTGCATTTGAAATCTTTTCTACATGGCTCCTGAACTTCAACTTCCTACCTACTAACACTCCAAGATCCCTAGCCTCATCAGTATCTTCTAGCATAATCCCACCAATATAATATGACACTGGATATTTAATTACACCATTATAAAGTTCGGCAAAATTGGAATCGCCGAACTTTATATAGTTTCTATATTCGGCATGAAACTCTTTGAGTTTCTTATTCGGCTAAGAAACAATATGGGATGTAATATCCCTTAACTTAAATAAGTTCATGTCCCTGAATTGAAGCCTTTGGCTCTTCATATAATTAGTAATTTATTAGGACACCTTCTTGGCAATTCTCATAGAAGGGATGTAAATTCTGTTTGCTACAAACTTGATATTAACTAGGTCTACCTACTCACTGATGAGACCTCAATAAAGGTTGAAACCGGTCTGGGTAGTGACATTCTCTCATAATGTAGAACAGTAATACAGCTCCTAGGAGCTAAGTTCACATTATGGGTAAATACCAAGAATAGTGATCGGAGCTTGCTCCACCCTTATTATGAGTTGCCTCATTTTGCACCACCAAATGGGTCAGGTGTTGCACTATCCAGGTATTTGCTTACGCTTGGAATCGCCGAACTTTATATAGTTTCTATATTCGACATGAAATTCTTTGAGTTTCTTATTCAGCTAAGAAACAATATGGGATGTAATATCCCTTAACTTAAATATTATATTCTTGTTTTCAATGTAATCCTCATGGACAAACAAAAGTTTGCATGTGAAGTATTGTCACAACTAATAGGCTAATTGAATATATGCAGGTTAGCTTCACATCAAATTGTCCTAGTATATCATATTTTGTTTGCTCATGCTTGGGAGAAGGTTAAAAATAACAAAATATGACTTCTGTATATATGGAAGTATGACTTCTACCATTGATTTAGCTCTCAGCATTTCAGCAGGCGTAGCTACAACTTCAATAAAAGTCACACCCAGTGTACATAATGATGCTTCCCCTTCTCATAATGCATGTCAATATACACATCTAAAATGAAGTGTACTATGCATATGAGATGCTGCATGATTCAAAATGAAGTCCTACCTCTATATACAAGTAGATTAGTTGTGTTTAGTTACTGTGCAACCACAGATGACCCCTCAACGCTTCTGCACATGGCAGAAGAAGGTGAATCCATTCTGATAACAGGGTAATCAATGCATTTTATGGGATGAGTGTTTATTATTATACGTTGGAAAATTAGCTTTTCTTTTATGAAAATTCTAGTTTTTAAAGTGGTAACTCTTTTGTTTGTACAACAGTTGGAAAATTTAAGTATAAAGCACGCTATTTCGTGTGTTGGTAATGAATTCGTACATTGCTTTATTCCTTTCTCCCCTTCAACACGAATTGACTCTTTTTGGCACATTACCAGCCGAGGGTCTTTCATCTGTGGTCAGACAGTATGCAAACTTTGGCTTATACTTGGGTAAGGACACAATATATTTTCTTTCCAAGTATAATTTACTTTCTACTTTCTAATACAGCAAAAAAACTTGCTACAATATAATTTGTCCAGAATAGCAGTATCCACACAGACCCCAACTTATGTACATTCAAACTTATGCTAATTGCCTGAAATGGATATGAAAAAAATTCAATTATAAAAATTTTGGTAAAGGCCTACATTACTTCTGTATATTACAGAAGTAATGTAGGCACACCATTTAACAGTGGTCTTCTGCAAAGCAAACATCCCACAGTTTCATTTTGTTTGCACCTTCCACAGTTTCATTTTGTTTACTATTAAACACAGAAAAGTTTGTTTCGGTTACGTTTTGTTGACGATGTCTTTGCAATGTGGTTTGCAGTCCACTGTGAAACAGAACTACTTGATTTCCGGACAAAATTAACTCCTTATGTTTGCATTAAGTTTACTATTGAGTGTAAATCTAACAACAGTTTTCCCTCTATGGATACCCTAATACTTCATAACTCTACTGGTAATATTAAATTTCCCTTTACAGGAAGTAATCTTTCACTGGCAGGTACATCTATGCAGATTCACATCATTCTTCACAAAAGACAGGTATTATCAAAAGCCCCGTGCACAGAACATGCACAAGTTGTTCTGATTCTATTCTATTAGAGGAATTAAATAAAACTCACTATCACTTAATGGATATAATAAAACCATAATACAGAAAACAATTGATAATTATCATCTTTCTGCCAGACTGCAATTCAATTTAAAAGGATCTGCATAGCGTATCTTAAAGGGATTTCTGAACAAGTAGCAAAGTTTCTCTGCAAATATAATCTATACATCCCCCCCCCGCCTCAAACCAGCCCAGAAGTTATCTTCTTGCATTAAAGATCAATTATCACCTCTGTTCTTATTATACGGGGCATTTGATAAACAAATAAACACTCTGTTCCTGTTGACTTTGTTACTTTGGACAGACTTGCCATTCTGCTGAAATCAGAATTCAAGAACATCAAGATTATATAAGATTTCTGGAATCAGACGGTTCAGGCCTTGTTTTTCTGCCAACAACACTAGACACAGAGGTCACTGGAATGAAACAAAAATGATTCACTACAATTGGTTTAAATTTGATTGTCTATTTCCTGAATCTTGTGACGTCCTATGTCACTTCTCTAATCTTAAACAGACTGTATACCTATCTCTAAGTTTTGGGAAGCAACTGTCATTAAGTGTTTATAACTACTTTTTTTTTAATTATATAACTATACCTGTTTCCCCTGGAACTTTAATAATGTTTCCTCCTACTTGTTCAGCTGTAACCAAGACACGTGGAAGTGTATACATGATTCATTCTTGTGTTTATACTTTAAACGTTGTAGCTAATTCTTTTGCTTTCTCCCTGAATGATGGTCATATTACATTAAGCAAAATATAGAGTAATAAATTCCAGTTTCCTTCATATGTGTGAAACCATTATTTAAAAAATATTATTATTAAACATAGATATGCTGTCTATTTGTACGGGCTGTGGTCAAGTACAATCATGGCTATAAAAAAAATAAAAAAAAAGGGGGGGGCATCAAAACTGATCTGGAGAATAAATATAAACACTGTATTACTTGCATTAATAATTACACACTAAAATCTATTTTGTGCATCCAGTGAATGAAATAATCTTCAAAACATGTTAATGTACTGCTGCATACACATACTATAAACAAGGAAGCAACAGGGTGTGATTAATGGATGGGAGGGGATTAAATCTGACTTATTTAAAATTTATATTACATAAAGGTTTACAGAATGTAACTCCTACATATGCCAGGGTGTGCTGTTTTTTTGTTAACACATCTGGGAGTACTGCTGCACACATAAACATTAAGTGTGTGGTGATGTGATTTCTCCCCTTCCACTTCTCCTCCTTGAATTTGTGTAGATTATACCTTTCAAAAACATGCATAGAAAAATATTCCAAAAAAAAAAAACAGCAGCACAGTGGATTAGGAAATAAAATTTATCATTTACTCTACATGTTCGTGAGGAAATAAAATTTGTTTCAAGTTAACCTGTGAATGGATGATTGCTGGTCAATGCATGTGTCTAAAGCATAGTTAAAAGAAAGTTTGGGGAATTCTTAATACCAATACTATTGAATGGCCATGAAAATAAAGAGAATGTACATAGCAGAAAATCAACCTTATATGAGAGTGGGATTGGAGCGAATCAGCAAAAGGCAAGTTTAATCAACCTATAATGCTTACTTTTATATCACTCAAGAATTTTTTGGGAACTCTTAAGTGATGCCCTGCTTTATATGAAAAGAGTATTCAACGCTTGATGTGAAAATTGTACATGGTTAGCAGTTGTTTAGAGGTAAAGTGATGCATAATGTGAAAGAAAAAATCTAATTTTGTAAATGCTAAGTAGATTATTTGCATTATATGCAAATAATCTACTAACTAATGCATATAACTTGCATTATATGCATTAATGTCAAACATTAATGCATATAATGTTTATGACAAGATTCTCTATGTACATTTTGTTGTTGAATCAACAATAAAATGAACAATGCAACACAATGAGAACATGAGGTAATTGTTGAATGTCTAATCTGCAATCTACATGTGAAAGTCAGACATCAGAGTGAATAATGTCAAACATTCAAACTTTCACACAATCTGGTGGTGTCAGAAGTAATGAGACTCATCATAGGATATCATTCCAGTTAACACATCAAGCATATTCCATCCAGGGCCGGCCTTCTCTATAAAGGGGCACGGGTGCAAGAAACATTTTGGGGCCCTAAAATATTTTTCAAAGTAAAAATTAAAGGATTCGAAATAAACATATTGTAAAACCTCTTACCTGCAAATGATATTGGCACAGGAAAAAAAAAAAAAAAAAAACACATTCGAAATATAATACGTTTCCGCAAATGTGTACCGACTGTGCCCACTCGATCGTGGGACTCGGGTGCATTGCACTCACCGCACCCCTTGAGATGGCCTGCCCTGATTCCATCCCATTTCCAATAGCCTATTACAGCTAAGTAACTTTGCTTCTTTGAAACCTGATTAATATCTGACCTGTACACGAAAGGTTGCAAAACCTATAGCATATCAGTGCCACATGTGGACAAGATGGTAAGAAAAAAATAAAATCTGTTCACTTTTTTTTTAACTGCTGAAGGTACTTTGGGAAAGGAAGAGTGGGGGGGGAGCTGTTCCATGAAACAGAAGTAGATGGAATAAAGGTGAAATTATAATAAATTTAGTTTAATCCTTTTCATCAAAAAAGGTGAAATTAGTTCAGCAAGTTAAGCTGGACTATAAATGGGTGTTGGTTAGCAGTACCTCTTGTTTTTATGATTTTGGAGGAAAGTGAAAGAATGATAGTGGGCAATTCAGCAGAGCACAGTCTGTGGAAGCATCTGTAGAACAGGCACAAAGCAGAAACTGAACATCTATAGGAGGGATTGAAGTAAACCCAGAAGAGAAAGATTAAAATTAACCAGACTGCCATTTTTTGGATAGCATCGAGCAATTTTAAAGAGGACTTTGGTGACCCACTACATATATGTGAGCAATATTCCATAGTTGAATAGATTTGGGATTTGTATAGAGTTAGCAGCTGTAAATGTGTGAAGTATGTTGTAATATGGTTAAGATGTGTTTGTGTACTATGAGAGATTGAAGTATAAGTCAGTCCAAAGAGAAAAATCTGATTGTGTTTGGACAGGTTATTACTGAAGGTAAGTGAGGAGGGATGTGAGCTCTTTGTTCTGCAAGACTATGGGTGACATGGAATGAGCACTTCTCAGTAAAGTCAGAGGCCCTGGTCATGCAGGCAGAATTCAGACAGAAGAGTGATTCCAGTAAGCCAGCCTTGTTTTTGAATGAGGTGGCTATGGTACAATCTGGATATTAGAGTTGAACAAAGATGAGTGGACAAAAGTTGCACCCAATGGCCTTAGCAAGGAGCATTTGGAAGAGGAAGTTTGCAGCATTTCTCTCTTTCAAAGTCTCTGATTTGGATTTGTTGAGGGTTATTTAACAGTTGTTGCAAGCTTCAAAATTCTTGGTTGGTGTCCAAGAATTTTGTGTAGAATGAGGGATAAAAGCTGTGATGATCGTTTCTGTTATTCACTCTGAGCAGGTATTTGAATCAAGAGAATTGAAGTAGTAGTCAAGCCATGGGGCAGAGGAGAAGGAGGAGGCGTAGAAGTTATGGAGATCATCCCATTTGACATCTCTGTAGTGCCAAAGGACACAAGCTGAAATCTGTTGGATGAAGGTTGTTTCGTAGCAAAGGAGATTTATGAGGTTATGGAGAAAGTCACCAAGAAGTGAACTGACATTTACGGTATATTTGTAAGGAAAGTTTGTTTTAAGAAGAGATCAAGAGTTGGCAGACTGAAGGATTGAGTTGAAGTCATCTGTTATTACTGATCTTGTTAACTTTATCAAGAATTTGTCCTAGTTCTTCCTTGTTGTTCCATATGGTATCGTAACAAAGAAAACCAAAAATATGGATGATCACCAACAGAATGGTATTTTTGGAAGCCAGATTGCATTCTGGAGAAAGGGTTGTTTCTCTCCAAAAACCATAAAAACTATTTTTCAAAAACTTTGCATCAGTGCCTTGTCAGAGCAACTCTATGGTAGTTATATGGGGATTTTGGATCATTCCTGGCCTTAGGAAAGGCAATACTAATTTGCCTTTTGCAGGTGTCCAGAAATATATAGTCACAGAAAACTCTCTTGCAAAAGTACAACAGTTGATTCAGATGATAATGTTTTACCATCTCATAATGGATATTATCTGGGTCTAACAGCAGTTGGATGGCATTCAAGCAAAGCAGCTTTCATTTCAGCTTTAGTGAATGGCACTGTTGTATTCTTCAGTGCCATTCAAAGAAAATGGGATTTGTTGCTTTTCTGCTTTGCTTCTTTTTTTTTTTTTTTTTTTTTTTTTTTTTTTTTGTCAAGGAATTCAAGGAGATAAGAATATGTTGCTGGTGTTTCAGTAAAAATCTCCCTGAGAGTTAGCAATTGCTGTAAGATCAGCAAGTCTGCAACCACTGCATAGGAAAAAGCCTGTAGGTGGTAAATCAGCCCTTAATTTTCAGAATTTTGTCCTAAACTTTGTTAGTGGTGGGTGTTCTTGTTATGGAGGATGTACATCGGATCCAGGATTCCCTTTAACTCCGACATCAAATGTGTCTTGCTTGAGCTCGGCATATTTCAAAACAGTGAGGTTAGTTATAGGTTTTCTTCAAAAAATACCCCAACTTTCCTTCTGAACTTCTTCAGGCTGCTGTGTGAATGTCTTTCCATCATCATGTCTTAGGGAAACGTGGAAACCCACTAGATGTTTTAGGAATTGTAGTAGCGGCAACTTGTGTTACACATTGTTTCACTGATGGAAGGAAAGCTGTCCATTGCAGAATCAAATTCTGCTAATGGTGAGAAGGTGAGCAAAACAGTTTGCCCAATTTTTCCACCATGATATCTGTAATGGAGTGCATAGTTGCACATGCAGGAAAGTGATCAGTCCCAATAAGTTCATCAGTTTCCCACTTAAAGAATGAAAAAAAGCAAGGGGAAGGGGATGGGGGAGAGCAGGTAGTTAAGTTTATGGCAGTGAATGTTTGGGTGAGCATATAGAAGAAAGTGCTGTTTCTTGTGTTTAGGAGGGAGATTATTGTTGTCAAGCATATGCCCGACAACTCTTCCTCTGATCTTTGTTTCAGCTCTATCCCACAGAATGCCATGTCCATTTAAATCCCTATTAAAAGTAAGGAGGGTGGTAACTGTATGACATCATCAAGGTCATTCTGAGAGATATCTGCAACAGGAGGAATGTATATGCAGCACACTCCTAATAGAGTTCTGGCTTGGTCAGACAGAAACTGATTCTACTTTCACACTGAATGAAACCTGATGGAAAAGGGGGAGGGGGTATGGTTGCCCACAATGATGGCAAACTCAATGATCAGGTCCATCCCTTGCCCTGTGCATACAAATGATGGTAGTATTCTGTAATGCCGGATAGTCTCTCAGCTTTAGGTATGTTTCCTGCAGGTAGAAATATATTAGTTTATACTTTTGCAAGAGGACCTTGATGCCATCAATGTTTTGATGGAATTCAAGACAATTCCATTGTAAGAATTATTGATTTTTGGTGGTATCATTTTTGGTTTTCGGTGTTGAGTAGGTTTGTTTTCATTAGCCTTGGATTTTTTTTTTTCTTTTTAGAGAACCGAAGATGGCCAGTATCCATTATTTCTTCTTCACCAGAAAAAATATCCAAGACATCAAATTGTACTTCCTCTAGAGCACAAGATACATGAATTACTGTATCTTCTTGGGGGAAGGGGCAAAGGTATTCATGCCATGTAATGATGGTCAATCTATTAGAGTGTCTCCAGCTATGTCTCTGACCCCTGCAGTGCACATCCCATTATCTTTTTGATAAGTAGATTTTCATGTAGTGGGACTATCTTTGGCATGTCCTTGGGAGTGAGTCCATACAGATTTATCTCCTTCATTCACTTAAAGTAGATGGCAAGCAAGTCACATCATTTAGGGATGCTATAACTCTGCAAAGGCAGAACCAACATATAAGTTTGGATCACTACTGACACTTTTTTTTTTCACAGCTGCATTCTCGGCATAAGAGAATTTATGAGTGTTTTACACTTGCGATCTTTGTTTTCATGGTCTTTACTGCTGCATTGGAGACAGACTGCAGAGCCATTACAGGCAGTTTGAGAATGACCATACTTCCGACATTTAAAGCAGCACAAAGAGTTTGGGATGTAGAGCTTTACTGGGCAGTTCAGATAGTCTGCTTTGACAGATGGTGGTTTTGGTGTACTGAATGTAAGGGATGATGTTCCTAGTGAGAACCCAGGGACCATCTCTCATGTGAATATTTTTCTCATGGCTATCACTTCCTGATCTTTCATTTTAGAAAAGATCTCTTTGTGTGGTAAGTTGGGCAGATCCCACTCCAATATTATGCCTCTAGAAACGTTTGGTGGTGGTGGTAACCAGTGATGTATTGTTAAAATTTTTCAAATTTAGCGAGCCGGTTGTTAATGTTTTTAAGTCAGGCGAGCCAGTTATTAACATTCTTTATGAAAGGATAGATGATGAATGGTGGTATATACTTTTTCTCTTAAATATTTTGAAATTGTATAACAAACACTTACATATATTATTATCAAAAATAAATGCATAAAGGAGAATTCACAAAGCATAAATTCAATTTACGAACGGGAATTTGGAAACAATTTTATTTACTAAACAATGTCTGTATTCATTAAAACACAAACACGTTATCAAAACTTCCGAACTGAGTATTTCAATAAATAATAATGCCTTATTTTTCGGCGAATTTCCAAGAACTTGCAACATTAAGTTCTTGGAAATGCAACATTGTTGCACTATCGATAAATACAAAAATTCGTCACGACAGCTACAGTCTCTGGTCATTTGATCGACTATGAGTGGTAATATTAGTGTTACATTTTTTTTGTTCAGGATTTCATTTGATAATAGGTAAGTTGTAGGTAATATAAGAAAATTTTCTTTAATATATGTTTTTATTTCGGTTTTTTCTTTTTTTTAATAATTAAAATAATTTTAATCAGGGTTAAGAGTTTTGCGGTCGAAAAAGCGGATAGCCATTAGTTGAAAAAATGAAATAGAACAAAACTTCTTAAACATTAAAAGGACAAAATTTGGAGAAGCAGAAACAAAGATATCTGAAGATACAATAGAACTATGTGAAGAATCAAATTTTTCATGAAGTGAGCCGGTTGTTAAAAATTTACCAACACACCACTGGTAACCATAATTGGTATTCTCCTGACAGATGTTGCATACTTCTGTACATACTTTGGAGATCCTGCCAACCGTTCCAAATCCCTCTGAATGTAGAAGGATAGCATTATACCCACAGGACATGTCCCTGTTGAATGTATTATCAAGAACAGTGGTGTACTGACTGCAACTTCTAATGTTTTCTGCTTATTATTCTTCTGATTTTCTGTTCAGGGCTTCTGATAAACAAGAGGATTTTTTTTTTGTTGTTGTTATTATGACTGCTTTCATGCTAACTGT
Source organism: Typopeltis vanoorti (assembly GCF_054136105.1). Lineage (NCBI taxonomy): Eukaryota > Metazoa > Arthropoda > Arachnida > Uropygi > Thelyphonidae > Typopeltis > Typopeltis vanoorti. The sequence continues at coordinate 80,135,390 of NC_143561.1, forward strand.
TCCTTTAACATGTTCTTTTATATGCAGGGATTCATAACTATGGTAATTTCTGTTGATCGAGTTCATGTACTATACCTGATAAGCTCCATCCACTTTCATATTTCTTTATTATCCATAATTTCATCTCTAGATTAATTGCAGTACGTTTGCAAGATGGTTCACATTTTGATTAAGTGCAGGTTTACCACCAGCCATTGTGAATATCTAGAAAAAAACACCAAAAATGTGAAAATAAGCACAAGACTATATATGTGCATCCACAGCAAGAGACAGTTGGGAACTAGGGCGTGCAGTATGCGGGATTGAGCATCGAATTGTGCATTCTATAAATATTATGTTATCTCAGGAATTTCTTATGTAAGTACAGATTTACATATCTCAGGATCTGTCTGGATATATAATTAATAAAAAGAAAAAACTAGGAAAAAATACTTAGCCCACCACATGGTGCAAGTGTATTATGGGTTTACAAAAGAAACCTTTTGTGGGTAGGAACCACATAAAAATAATGTAAATGAGTTTATAAAAAATCTTTCGTGGGTAGGAACCATAATAAAAAAAAAAATGTAAAAGTGCAGTAATCAAACTTTTTATGCATGAAAATAAGAGTACTATGAAATTCACCACTGATCACAAAGATTTCTTTATGATGTAGATGGACCATAATCACTGGTCAGAAAGAACAAGAGTAAGCAAATGGCAGACATTACATGATCAGCTACAAAGCAGGGAGCCGTAAACCAGAACCAATAATTTCCATAAGCAGAAAAAAAAGCAGTAACTCAAAGATCACTGGCGTCAAAACATAACACTGGATTAGCACAAGTCAATCATATTACTACAGAATTGCAATACAAATAGAGTGTACAGATGTTCGGTGCCACATTTATTGGCTAGTGAAATGAAATAGATGAAAACAGCAGTTTGCCACCAATTGCTTCAATGTTAACAAAGGAACAGCAATGCTTTTCTTCACAAAACTGACTAGGGATAAAAGTTGGGTGAGTCTTTATAACACTGAATTGAATTGCGAGTTTGTAATCAATCTGTTGTTTTTTTTTGGTTTTCCAAAATAGAGAAATATTTTATTCCAATATATGTTTTTTTTTTTGGTGTATTAAAATATTTGTTGCATTAAAATAATTAAAAGTGATAAATAAATTTTTAAATACACAAATAAAGTTTTTAGTTGTGTATTTTTTTTAGTTGTTTATTTGTGCATAATCAGATATCAGGTTGGGGGAACGTGATCTATATAAGAGAGTAGATCGCTGAATAACTTATATATAAGCGAGTAGATCTCCGAATAACTTTTTATAGAAAAGTAGCTCACGTAGTAAAAAAGGTTGAACACCACTGTCATAGCCTCTATCCTTCCATATATTACTTTCTGATACCTTCTTCAGTATGTCCTCATCTATACCATGAGTATATTTTCCATCTCTAATAGCTCTAAGTTTATAAAATATCATTCCATGGAGTATCCTATGAAATGCTTTCATGATGCACATTTCCTTTATCTAACTCAGTTTGATTTCATTTTATGATTATGTTACAAAGTTACTAAGATAAAACTTTCTCCTTGAGAAAGCCATGCCTTAACAGCAAGGTAATGGTTCTATGTTCACCAATTTCTGAATTTGGCTAGTACTACTTTTTTGAGTTCTTAAGAGATAGGCTAGTCAGTATTTTTGATTAACCTATATTCTGCTGCTTCCATTTTGGCACCAGCCTTGTGCAGTGGGACTATATCTAGCCCTCTAATTCTGTTCCTTGAAGATACTACTACTAATCATATTTGAACTGAACAACCATAAACCAGATCAAGGACATTATCAGTTCTCATGCATATTCTCTTATCAGATGCTGGAGTCCCATCTGACTGCTATGTGTTAGTTATTTTTGATTTTTATGGTACAAAGACATCAAACTGTACCAGGACACAGATTACAGCAGTATATATGGTAAATGGTTAGTAGGGCAATAACAAACATCCATGCCCATGGCAGGATTCAAACCCGCAGCCTCTTGGCTGGAGAGCAGATATGCTAACCGCTTGACCAACCAGGCCGGCACTGCCATGTGTGGATAAAGATTTGACAATACTTCTAGAATGTCCCTTAACCTGCTCATATATTCCCAGGTGTATGAGTAGGAGGTACTACAGCTGTTGCACAAACTGAATAAGAATTCAGCAATAGGGACTGATGGGATATTAGCACAGATGCTAAAAGGTGTTCAGTTGAATCAGCTCTTTCTTTGACCAGGCTATGTAATTTGAGTCTCAGAACAAGGACGATTCCACAGCAGTGGGAAAGAATGTATGATAATATCATTGCATAAGGGTGATACAAAGAGCGATGTATATCCTACTTTCGACCTATCAGTATCTCTGGAGTGTTGATGAAGAATTCGGAAAAGTTGATGAAAGTTCGCATACAGAAATGGATTGACAAAAAAAAATCATCTATAAAAGGGAAGATAGTTTCTGAGCAACTTGCTCACATTTTATATTATTATTATTACAGGCAACTCCAAGGAGTCCCTAAACATCATGTCAACAACTATTCAGCTTCCACACAGTATCTATCATACCTTGCCTTGAACCCACTCACAGTCCTGGCACCCACAACAGACTCTGGCAACTTATTCCACTCATTCACCACTCTCCATGCAAAAAACCTAGTTCTAACACCTTTGCTAACCACACTCTTGCCCAGTTTCCATGGATGGTCCCTTTGTCTAACTCAATTATCACTGAGTTAGACAAAGGGAACAGATACACCATGATAATTGTGGACTTTGCTAAAGCTTTTGATCAGATATATCATGGCAGACTGTTGCATAAACTGGAGAATATAGAATTGGATATAAAAGATTAGCATGGAGGATGACTGACTGACACATCAAAAAGTGGTATAAGGGAGAAGCAAGTCTGCAAGATTTAAGGTTGCAGTGGTGTAACACATTGTAATTCAATCTTTACATTAATCACATTGGGAAGGATTTCACAGGAGATATACTGCTATTTGCTGATGATGCAAAGATAGGCAAGATAATCAGGAATGTAGCTGATATGTAATACTGGTGACCTGATTTGAATAGGCTGGAATTTTGGGCACGTGAAAATAACTACCAATTCAATATTAGAAAACGTGAAGTTATGCACTTCAGTGTGATATGATATCCAATGTCATATTATATTGGTGGGATTATGCTAGGAAAAAACTGATCAAGCTAGGGATCTTGCAGTTTCAGTAGATAGAAAGTTGAAGTTCAAGGAGCTATATAGCAAAGATTGCAAAGACAACTCAGAAGATAATAGCAATGCTAAACAAACCTTGACATGCAAAGATAAAATAATTTTGCCTCTTTACAAGGCCTTGAACCACCTCACTTGAACTATTGTGCACAGGTCTGGTATTTGGTTTCAGTGGTAATGCTGATAATCACTGGAAATCAGGTTATATTCAGATTCAGTGGAATACAGATTATGAAGTAGATTGAGATTTGTGAACTGCTGGCACTAGCAAATGGGAGAAAGAGGAGTGATGTAACTGAGAATTACAAACTTCTGAAAGGGTTATGCAAGATACCGTTAGATGGAATTTTTGATTTTATGGAGGATGGGGAGAGGATGAGAGGGAATCCATAGAAGTTGAGAATGAATGCAGTAAAGGAGGTGACAGGTACAATTTTCTCTCACAAAGTGGTGCATGATTGGAATGGACTGCCACTGGAGGTAAATTAAATGAATTCAAGAAAGACAGCTGGTGCAGGTTGCATGTGACCTCTCTCAATGAGTGTCTGACAACCTCTGGAGATCTCTCTTAATAACAATAATAATATATATAGAAGGATATGACAACTCTGTTTGAAATGTCAAAAAAAAAAAAAATCATTATTAACAATTAAGTTTATAAACCATGTACTTGAATGCAAAAATAATAAATGGGAAATCTTCAAAAAAAAAGTGCATATTCTTTTTATATAAATAAAAATATCTCCTATAAAACACAACTGCAAAAAAAATTAAAATAAAATAAAATAAAAACCCACAAACTTTAAAAATCCTTAAAATCCTCCACATCCACTTTTCTAAATTAACAGTTTAACAGCAACATCAAAGATGTGCACTACCACTCACCCACTAAAGTAATCCAAATCAGACCTCATATTCCTAACAAAAAAACCTCAGCTGACAACCTCAATAGCTACCTAAATTTCAATGTCTAAACCACATTACCTAATCCTTACTTCAACAAGGATGGTGCTTGTACAATCGTCAATACATAGCCTCCTATGATAGTGAATGCAAAAATGTCAAATCTCTCTCCATTATGATCTACTCCTACCTCCAGGGTCATCGCCAGATTAGATCATGCCCTGAGGCAAACAATTAAATATTGCCCCTGATGGATAAGACAAAAATAAAGAAAATCTCCAATCGCTATTTTGTTTTTATTACAAGAGAAACATTAATGCAAAACAATTACATAATAATATTAATTAAATGTTTGCTCTACACGAATATCGCACAATAAAACTGTTTATAAGCTCTTCTAAATGCTAAATTTAAATTATAAGCTATGTCTGCCTCTATCGATATAATTCCAGACAACCAATTTTTCTCAGGTCATTGCTGTTCGAAAATAATTTTTAATCAGTTTAAACTTGGAAAAACTTCTTTCCGCACTTGCTACACTAACAGGAATTGTTAGCGTAGCGACTGCACCTACCACAATATGGCTGAACAAGCGCCCTTATTAAGTCACGCTGCCTCTATGCTACACCCTGTCGACGGTACTGCTGACCTCTTTTACTAATCTTCTAAATCTGGATTTTCTATGGTTGAAACACCTTGAGGTCATCTTCCTCATAAGTTCCAACAACAACAGCTCAAACTGGTTTCTCTTCTCTAATTCCACTCATCAAACAGGCAGGGATGGAGGTATTTTCCATCAGAAATGACCTAATACATCTAGTACACCTCTACCCAACAGAATATCAGATAGTCCTCACAATCATGCTAATGCCCTAGACCTCTCCCTCCTAAATATAATAGAGCTGTTGGTTCTACTCTTGATAGCTCACACCACAGTCTCATCTGTGTTTTTCACTTGGAACACACCTTCACCCAAACATTATTCTCATATCTTCTTCTAGCATTACAAGGTTACCAAAATGGAATGACCTCTAACTTCTACTCCCCTCCCCCTTTCCATGGTCAGAATAACAGAAGAGAAGAGAATAACAGAAACAATTCTTATCACAAGGAAGGCCTTTATCCATATTACATCCAAAAATTTCCCAAGTCCTGCCCAGGCCATGGTTCTCCAATAAGTGTGCCAATGAATTAAAAACAGCACATGGTAAGCGCATATACATATGAATGAGTTCTTTAGAAATGAAACTCAAGTGGAAAAAAAGAAGGAGAACTAAATTAATATGTTATTTCTGTAATTTGAGTATGCCCAGAGATACAGTGTATGGACGTTGGTCAGCACAATGCAGAAACAGTAGCTTTGGGAAAGTGAATAAAGGGAGTCTGGGAGAAAAGGGTCACCTATTAAGCACATCATCCTCTTCTGTATATCAAGAGGGAGGTTTGGGGGTGCACCACTCCAATTGTGGGAACAATATTCCAAAGTTGGTCAGATCTGAGACTTATAGTGTTAGAAGTTGAGCAAAAGAGAAGTAATGTTTTGAATGGAAAACAACACCTAGTTTTTTTAGAATATGAAGAGGCTGCATATGGATATAACATGTTTGTACCAAGATAAATTGGATGCAACAGTCAGCCCAAGAAGAGAAAGCTGATCCCTTCAAGATCAGCTTTCTTGAAACACCATCAAAAAGTAAGTGAGAGTGGAGCAGGCTCTTTCCTGCAAGTAATAAGGCAGGCATGAGTTTTTATGGCATTGAAATTTACTAAGCTGTCTTCTCCTGACTTGAGATCAGTGTGTGCATATATATGTGTGTGTGTCATTATATAAGGTATACATGTCACTGGTTATGGAAGATCTTGAGGCTTCTATCATTGAGTACTACAGGGTTTCTCAAATGAGGAAGAGGAATGAAGAGTACTGTCAGTAAAACTCTGAATAGGATTTGAAACCAGAGAGAGAGAGAGAGAGAAGGTAGTTAATATAAAAGAGGAAGAGAATGGGTGAGTTGGGTGAGTGAAGAGAACCCAGGGTACTAGAGATTTCTCTATCAATGCTGGAGTCCAACAATGATGGAGAAATCTGATGAGAGGAAGCCATCCACCAAGGTAGGCAAATGAACAACAAGTGAGGGAGTTAGCAACCCAATCACAGTACAGGAGGAAGACCATAAGATGGTAGCTTGGTCAGGAGGCTTCAGAATTAAGGCTAGTACAAAAATGGAAGAACCCATATTGGTTATTATTGGATATTATTAATTAACTGATGGATCTCCAGACAGTCAAGGTGCTGGTTGTGATAACCTTCTCCATCACTTTTCAAAGTACTGAGGTAAAAAAAAGCAATGGAACAATAGTTAAAAGGCTGACTTTTGTCTACCTTTTTAGGTAGGCTGGATGAAGGCCTACTTCCATGCTGTCAGTTAGACACAAGTAAAATATGATAGCTTATATAGGTAATACAAGATGAGTTAATTTTGGAGCACACATAGAGGGGAATACCATCTGGACCAGGAACCTTATTGGTATTGAGATTAATACCAATTAATCAGGAGTTCAGAGGAGGCATGTAATGGATGGTTTGTGGTAATGCAAGAGGCAATTTGTAATGGGCATCCAAAACTAATATCAAGAGGTCTACATTATCCTTTTGTGAGATCATCATGGTACCATCTAGATATGCAAGAGAGCGGTAGGATCAAGGAAGGGTAGAACTTATGCCTAACAGTCTTAATGTAAGACCAGAAGACTCAACTGCCACTTGGGCAGGAGGAACATTTATTATATTTCATTCTTTGGCCGAGTAGTTAACGTATCTGCTCTCCAAATCCCACCATAGACATGAATATTTGTGATTGTCTGTGAAAATACACTAGTGGTGGTAGTGGCCAGAAGATGGTGTTAGTGTAGATGAGGCAGTTCATTGTAGTTGGTGGATTGAATGGTGGACATGGAGAGTTGTAGAGTAAGTATCCTCCCTCGATGAGGCTTTGGACTCCTTGGAGGTGTCATGTAGTAATAATAATAATAATACCTGTTTCAGGCTGTTGTGTAAACTAAATATAAGTTTAGTTTTAAGTTGAAGCCACTAAACATATGTATTTTTATCATGGACTGCTGAGGTGCATTTTTATTTTTCGGAGATTTAAGGCTTGGATATGGGGTTGGGAGGTTTACAAGTGAAGTAGGGCAAGAAGGCTCTCATTCCAGTGAAGATTATTTCAGTTATCAGTTCAATGATGATGTCTGGACCAGTGAGCAAAAACGTAATCTAACCAAGGAAAAGAAGCATAAAAATTCTGGAGGTCATCTCATTAGGCACAATTGTAGTGAAACAGAGTACAAGGATGAGACTGGCTGGGGGGAGGGCAAACCATAGAGAAAAAAAGAATTGAATAAAATTGTGGTAAGGGTTACCAAATGGAGAGCAGGAATCCACAATATATTTGGAGGGAAAGCTAGCTGAGAAAAGGTCCAGAGTGTTGAAAAAATGATGATCTTTATAGGGGATGTAAGCATGTTGTGCATACTTTACAATAAAGTATGACAATAGTTTGATTATTGTTTAAAAAAACAGTACAGCACCAAAGCATAACCAAATCATTACTATTCATGGAGTTACACAAGACTTTGCATGCTGTGTGTATGCAGTATTGAATGCAAGATAACACAGTTGCAAATAAACAGCAAATGCTACTGTCATAGAGCTAGTAGTTGGAATTTAACTGCAAATTCTTTCTCCTCACTGAAGGCAAACAAAATGCAAATAATAAAGAAGGAATGAGGTAAAAAATAATAAATGGAAGATGAGGAGAATGGCAAGTAGCAGTAATGAAAGAAGTAACAGCTTACACAGTTTATCCCAGGAGCATGAGCAACTGGAAAAATATCAGGAGTATGATATAGTAGAGAAGAGAAAAAAAAACAGGTTGTAAGAGAAGTAGAAAGAAGAGTATGAAAGGCATCAGTAAGAAGACAGTATAATATACTAATAATTATTAATTATTAATATTATTAATAATAAATTCGAATAATAAATTATTATTAATAATAATTAATAATTATAGTATTTTATTTTATTTAGCGTATGATGTACAGGTCTCAGAATAAAACATACAAATTACATAAAACAGCATAAAAACAATTATAAAAATCATATTAAAAGGATTGAAATGATTAAACATCAAAATTAAGAATCAGGAGTCAGAACTTAATCCTTAAATCCTGGATCCACTCCAGGGATTCTGGGGATCAGTTTAAAAAAGTCCTCTTTAGAACCCGAGAACGAGTCGTAGTAGAGAGAATCCAAGATCTCACAGAAATTTACGTCGCAATATTCTTTTGTCAATGTTATTCGCATGATAAATAACTTGGGAATTAATTCCAGCAATGTTGATGCAAGAGTAAAAAACTATCATAGGCCATCTTCTTGTTGATCTAGCACAATTGCATGATGAACACAATTGATCCACAACATCTACTCCTCCTTTTGTATGGTTATAGTAGTCAGAATTTCAGGTTTGAATAAAGCTCCACTCTCTGTATCAATGCCATCATCATGCAAACTTGATGCTAACAAAATAAATTTCTTTGTTTTGGGACAGTATGATACAAGCGTGTATTTATCTTTGAAAGCAAACATACTCGATTTTATAGGACCATTTGCTTGCAATAATTCAGGAGGTAGTCCTCTTTTATTTTTTTAAACTGTTCCTATTACAGTAAGTCTATATTTCTTTAGCAAGTTTTCAATCAAAGGAAAAGCAATATTTAAAATTGGTAAGTATACTTGTAAATTATTTATATTTTTACATACAGGCTTATATATTTCCTGTGTAAATATATAAGCCTGTATGTAAAAGTATAAATAATTTACAAGTACTTACCAATTTTAAAAATTTTGATGACTGCTTATTCTTATAACACTAAGAGTCGCGTGGGATCTGTGACTGCGCAATGTCTCAGTTGTTATCGCATCAACATAATATTCTACACTAACATATGTCCTGCCTATATATACGAAGCTACATAAACGCACAACCAGATTTAACCAGCCGCTTTAGAAATATACGCAAAAAAGCAAACATGCGAACTCCTAGTCCGCACGCGACCTCTGGAGAGTTAAGCAAGAGATCCATAAGATGAAGATGATGTGGAAAAAATATCATGAGAATAAAAGTGAGAGAAGTTATGAAATATATAAAGCTCAGGCCAGAAAAGTAACGAGTATAGGTTAACTATTTGTGATAGATCATGACTGATGACAAATGATTCAGCTTCCCTTTTGGCTTGATCTGAGAAGTAAGAGAAGGGAAGATAGTTTATGTTATGGAAATTAAAGAATGACAATTTTCACAATTTAGTGGTTAGGTTGTATTAGTGATAAGTAGTCAAAAATGGCAGTATTGTCAGTCAGGGGGAGCGGTAAAGACAGCAAATGAAGCCTATAAAGTGAGATAAGGAAATGTTGAGCCAGAGCAAATTGAAAAGTGAAGATTCCAGGTGGATAGCCTTTAGACAGGAAAATCAGATTTGGCATTTTATAATGTTGGATATTATGTGGATAAGAGTGGCTGTGCAAGTGTTAATTCACAGGAGATAAAAAATCAGCACTCAAATGGTCTGAACTATCTACAGAACTGTACTGGTGAGGAATCAAAAGTTTTTGGCAGGTCATTAGGGTTATTTGGTATTCTGGTAGATGTGAACAAATCTGTATGAGATCACTGGTGATTGCAAATGTTTCAACACTTCTACCTACTGGATCAAAACTGATGGAAAAGGAAACTTTTCAGTGACTGAAAGGAGTCTGTGAGGGAAGGGTCATCTATTAAGCAGACTGCCCTCTTCTGAATATCATCAAGAATCCTTAGTGATCTTGGGTGCTCCACCCCCCAAATATGAGAACAGTACTTCAAAGTTGAATGGATCTGAGTTATGTTGTTACTAAGTTGTCTTCACTCCATTTCAGGATGTTGGGAAGGTCAGTGCTCAAGTCACTGGTTATGGAAGACCTTCAGGCATCTAATATTAGGGTACTGCAGGATTTATGCATGGCATATTTGGAGGAAGAGTTGGTTAAGAAAAGGTCAAGAATGCTGGTAGAATGATGAGGATTGGTATTCTGGTTTGTAGATTGACTATTTGTGTTAGGTCATGGCTGATGGTGGCAAATGATTCAGCTTCCCTTCCAGCTTGATCTGCGAAGTAAGAGTAGGGAAGACAGTTTGTGTTATGGACATTAATGTCCCCAAGAGGACAATCTCACAATTTGGTAATTAGTTTATATGAAATCAAATTTTAGTGATAGGTAGTCAAAAAAAAGGGGGGAGGGGGAAGAAGGGTTGTCAAGACAACAAATGAAGGTTGTAAAATGAAATAAGGAAATCTTGTGCTAGAGCAAATCAAAAAGTGGGAATTCCCACTTGGATAGACTTTGACAGAGGATATTAGCACATGTGCTACCCTTTTTTGCTATATATATGCATTGTCTAGGATGTAGGTGGAAATATCTGAGGTTGTGGAGGATGCCAACTGAGGTTCTATTAGGAAAAATAGATCAGGTTTTGATGTCTGTAAGTGGTGATGATGTATGTCCCTAATGTTACTATTAATAACTCAAATGTTGGTGAAATGATTATGGAAGTGTTTATTAATGAAAAAAGTTTTGGTATTATTTTGGGTAGTTTAGGGCATATTTTTATTATTTGTTCCAATTTTTTTTTTTGTTATAGCTTTCATATTTTTAGATTTTTGTTGTCATTTTTTTTGTATCTACAGCTAAAACTAGTATTTTTATAATTGACTTTCACGTGTAGGGTGGTTGATTCAGAAAATAACAAGAAAGACCATGCAGCTGGAATGAGGGACTTGTGTACATAACTCTCACAAAGGGAGCACCCAGGCTCCTCCAAGTGTGGATTCGGACAGCGCCCACTGCATACCATCGACCCAGCCTCTTTCCATGCACGACCTGGAAGGGTAGGCGGCAGCAGGATTATTTGTCAGGTGATTGAGAAGCCTCCAACAAATGCATTACCATCAGGTTCAGTCCTGTGCGCTATATGGCAGCCAGCCTGCAAAAACTGTTTTATTGCTGTACTCTCAAATGGAGTATCTGCTCCATTTGAGGAGACATGAGTATGTCCAGCAAGGCCTTCCCCCAAACTGCATGTGAGAAGAAAGGTTGGGGGTGGGGGGACAGAAACCCACAGAAGTCAGTCTTCTGACTTCTGCAGTTGGGCTGAAAGAATTCTGTCTGGTTGCACATTACATATGACTGTGATGGACTTAGACTCAAATTCTGTGATGCTCATGTTCCACGGCATTAGAGCTCTGTTCTTTCACCACATCTCCTCTTTCTATATATTATTATTTGACACCTCCAGGGAGTCCAAAGACTCATCAAGGGGAGGGCATCTACTCTACAACTCTCTGTCTCCACCACTCACATTCACCAACCACAACTACACCAATGCCATCTACTGCCCAAATCTGTACGAGATCACCACTGGTATTTCCACAGACAATCACAAACATCCATGCCCACGGCAGGATTCGAACCCGCAGCCTTTTGGCTGGAGAGCGGGTACACTAACCACTCGGCCAACCAAGCCGGCAATATATATATATATATATATATATCAAAGTCCCAATGATGTGAAACCCCAGCATCATAAAATATGAGGATAAAGGTCCACCCACAGCGATATGTAATGTGCAACTAGAGAGAATGCTAGTAGCCCAACTGCAAAAGTGAGAAGTTCCCATGGTCACTACTTAATATGCTTTAAGACAAAAAAGAGTCAAAGAGTATTTAGAAAAACTGAGTTGAGTTAGTAATGAGTAAAGAAACTGAAATTTGAGAAAAGCAGGTGTGGTTTGCAGACTATGCTTAATTTAAATGCCAATGAAGCTGATTGACATTTAAAAACTAAGACCACATATTTGTGAAGTGAATAAGGTATGTTTTTGGATTATCAGTTTTATTTGTACATATAATCTATTACTCCCTACTTTCACTTTCCAAACTGTTGTTTAGGTTGAGCTAATATTGGGAGGAACAGAATACATAGTAATGGCTAAACTGGACAAATTCGCTGGGCAGACCCATTGGTTCTCTGGGTGCATGTGTGGAACTGGACAAAAGAATAGATAGATTAAAACTGTTACAAGAGTTTGACTAAAATAAAGCAACTGAAATGGATGGAGTATTGGCATGGGTGCCAAAAGATTGTGCTAGAGTTAGCAACACCCCCTGACCTGGTTATTTAACTTGAGTCTCACGTGCTTTCCTAATGCATTCATGCAGAAGGAGAACAAGGTAATTCCATTACACAAGGATTAAGCTAAGACTGATGCAGCAAATTATACAGGAAAATCTCGCTTCACGTGATTAATTAATCCATCAATTAATTCGCGTTAAGCGAATACAATAAACAATACGAATAATTATAATTCATCAATAGGTTAGCATAAATTTAGAAAAAAAATTATAATATAAGCTATATTAGAGGATAAAATCATCAAAGTTAATAAAAATCAATTGCTTAAATTTTTATTTAATGTCTAAACATTTGATTGAGCTACTTTTCTATGAAAAAATTAAGTAAAGATGTACTTAATTACTTAGACGTACTTGACTTTTTCATCTTGTCATTTGTCATGCAATTTGCGATAACTGGAATAGCTATATTAAGATTTCAGCGGACTTCGAAGCTTCGTTCCATATCAGGATCAGCATCAAACAAAATTTCCTTAGCATGCTCAATGTGATTGAAAACTAGAAAGTTCTTTTGCAATTAGCTTCTTAGTTGTAACATTCTCTTCTTGTTCGTACTCCTTATCTTTTTTCTTCTTCATATGCACGCTGTTCTTCTAGTTGAAGGAGATCAATCTCGCTTAAATGTTCTGAATGGGAATCGAGCGAGTTTCTCACATCTTCATTATCCAGTTCATTAAATCCAAGTTCTTTTCTAATTGTGCTGATTTCGTCAATGATGTTAGATCTTGGATATTGCACACAATAAACTAATATAGGCTTCAGTTTAAAGTCGCCTTCTGCACTGCCTCCTAATAAAAGCGTAAGATGATCTTTAGTAACTTTGTATCCTGGGTGAGATGCTTCAGTTTTAGTTAGGAAAGTTTTTGTTGGTATACACTTCCAAAAGAGACCAATTTCATCGACATTGATATTTGCTGATCTTCATAATCACCCTCCTGAATTATCCTTTGCAATTCTTCAGGAAACTTGTCTGCAGAATCTTTATCAGCACTAGCAAATTCCCAAGTTAATATTATGTTATGCAATCCAGTTCGATTTTTAAAACGGTCAAACTATCCTAAACTTGAAGTAAAGATTACACATTCCTCTTGAAATTTGGTCTCTTTCATGAGGTAAAAATATTGAGAGCTTTTGAATGATTTTCTTGTACTGAGGGATATTCTTTTTTGGTTATAATCCTCAATCCAGAGTGACAGAAGACACTTCATCTTGATCATTAAATGTCTTCTATTTCAGGTGATCTGTATGTTTAAAGAAACATTAGCATCTTTTCTTTTGTTCTTTGCATTCTTTTCTCTTATTTAATATATTCCAAACTGTAAACTCGCTGTATCCCAGGTCTTGCACAATCATCATATCACTAGCGCCACTTTCATGTCTCTTAATGACTTCCAGCTTTTTCACTCACTGCAGATTGGTGACAAAAAATCACATTAATTGATTAATCACTCGCGTAAAGCGGGAAATAGTATCATTTCACTCAATCGTGCTAATTGATTATCGCACATATTGAATTCATGTGAAGCAAGGTTTTCCTGTAGACCAATCAGTATCTGTAATATAGTCATCAAAGTATTAAAAAGACTGCTTAGGAATCACATAACGATGAGTAAACAACAGTAAGGATCTTCTAGGTTTGGCAATTTGCTCATTCTATAAGAGTGACATTAGAGTGGAATAAGAGGAATGAATATAACACAATACACCCATTTTGACAAAGCATTTGAGAGGATTCGACACTGAAGGTTGATTTGTTACGTTTGTTATACAAACGTAAAGAGATGGGTTTGCAAAATAAACTTGTGACGTGGTTTGGAGAGTGATGACCAACAGGTATCAGAGAAAGCAATGTATGGTGGTGCTGAGTCTATGAGGAGGATGACCAATGGTTACTTAGACCACCGTTGTTTAATGTGTGATATCCAGTTATTTTCTGATGATGCAAAGTTAGGAAGAGTGATAAGGAATGCCACTGATAACAGAATTAGTGCAGGTTGATTTGAACAAACTAGTTTAATGTTGCCAAGTTTCAGGTTATACATTCTGGACACAAGATATTGCAGGTAGAAGATTATATTAATGGGAATTTACTGGAAGTAATCAATGAAGATATGGACAGCAAGTTAAAGTGACACATCACATCAGATAACAGTTCAGTTAAGAAGAAAACCGATAGGAATAAAACTTATTCTACCACTCTACACTATTTTAATATACAGTTGACCCTTGAAGAACATGGGTTTTGAACTGTGTGGATCCACTTATATGTGGTTTTTTATGAATAAATATATCAGAAAAATTTTTGGAGAATTGCAACAATTTGAAAAAAACTCGCAGACGAACAACATAGCTTAGAAATATCGAAAAGTGAAGAAAACGTTAGGCATGTCATGAATGCATAAAATATATGTAGATACTGGTCTATTTTATCATTTACTTCCATAAAGTATATACTAAAATCTATTATAAAAATTTATCAAAACTTACGCACACAAACACTTACAGACTGTACATGGCCATTTGCAGTCAAGAGAAATGTAAACAAACAAAGAGTATTAAATCATAACTGCATAAAATTAACTATTAGTTAATTAGTTTAATTAATTAGCATAAAATAAAAAATATTTTATGCTAATTAATTAAGATCAGCCTTGCTTATAATGATTCATTCATTAATGTATAGGCTAGGCTACTGCAAAGCAATTTTATTGATTGCACTAGGCTAATAAAGAAATCATATTGCTGTCTTTGTTATCAATCATGAATCATTATATATGTAAATAAATATGAATTTCTTTTTCACATTATCTTTTCATTTTTAATGTCCTATGTTAGTAATACATATAACATGTACAATGTTTTCTATCCTATTAGACAATATTGATGTAGGTATTGACAGACGATTCATCTTGTAAGGCGATGTAAACTTACGATATTGATAAATACAATACTGTAAATGTACTTTCTCTTCCTTATGATTTTCTTAATAACATTTACTTTTCTCTAGCTTATGTTATTGTAAGAATATAGTATATTTAAACACATACCATATAAAACATGTGTTAATCGACTGTTTATGTTATTGGTAAGGCTTCCAGTCAACAGTAGACTATTAGTAGTTAAGTTCTTGGGGAGCCAAAAGTCATATGCGGATTTTTGAACAACGTGATGGGGAGGGATAAATCAAATACATAGGATAAATGATGCTGACAAGATTTGCTCTGGATCAAGAGCAAATCTTGTCAGCAGACACATATTGGCAGTCACTGCCTAATTAGTGGGTTTCCAAGTGGTGAAAGGGTTAATTGTTGATGACTATTATTTTCAACAGAAATTAAGCAAATACAATGGGATGGGTTGAATATAGGGTTGTGTTCATTCTATAGGGTGAAACCAGATGAGTATGAAATATTTTAAAGATGATATAGGACAGACATTAGTTCTAAAGTACAAGTTTTATGTAAAAATTTAGAAATACCATCAGAATCAAAAGAGACTTGTTGGTAGGTGTCCAAGCTATTCAAGATTCGTCTGTCTTTCTGATGAAATACTAAAGGAAGCATGAAGTGAGCAATTCTTTATAGAGTGCAGGATACTCTGCCTTGATCATCAATGCAAAAATTGGAAAATGATACTAGAAAGGTCAGCCTTGCTTTGGGTGATGTTACCATCTCAATGTGAGATATGGAAACATATGGCAGAAGATGTGCCTGATGGCCTTGGCAAAGGAAAAGAAGATTTTACTGCCATGGATGCAGTCAGCATCCAAGTCTACACTGGATGAGGTTACAATCTAACATCTACAGTATATTTATCAGAAATGGTTAATAAGAGATCAAGGATGCTGGGAGAGTGGATAGGATTATTAGGTATTCTGATAGGCAGATTGATCAATTTGTAAACTGCTGCTGATAATAAAGTTGGTATAAGAGGGCTGTAAGTTGTGTAGTGTTGGAAAGAGTTCCCGAAAGATAAGTGCTATTTTGAGTGGTAATTCGCATTATTTCATGAATTTTAGTGTTGTACTATTTATTTTTGATAACGAAGTGTGTCTGTGTGATTTTTGCCATGATTTCTGCGTGACTGAGGGAGTGAAAGAACGCAAGAACATGGAAGCGAAAGTTAGTCATAAAGGAGCAAAAGAAAGTATGAATGAGGAAACAGAAGTAAGGTGCGGCAGAACGAGAGGTAGCGAGACTACAGGAGTGACAGAGAGTGAAATTGTCAGAATGCAAGATTTGATGAAACTGTTATTGAAAATGGAAAATTAAATGAGAAATATGCAGCGATGTTAGACATTTAGTGGAAACTAATGAAAGTGTGCAAGAGAATAGAATAAAAGAAAAATGAGTAAAAGAAGTAACGAGCGATTTCAGGATATGGAGATTCCATAGTTAGAGGATTAGTTAATGAGTGAGTCCATAAGACCTACTATTCAGGAAGGAGAATGAGTAGGACAATTCAGGTGTTGTACATGAGGAAGAAATGAGCAAGATAGTTAGTGGTGATTATGGGGACAAAGGATCTAAGTGAACATAAGGAGCATGTGAGGGCAAATATCAGGAGGTTATTGAGATGAGTGAAAGATAACAGTCTGGTGGGAAAAGTTGCTAGTGTGTTGCCAAGGTATGAGAATGATGAGTTGTGACAGAGAGCCAAAATCATGAATGGTATGCTATCAGAGCTGTGTAAAGAAAAGGGAGTATACAGGTTTGTGGATGTATGGCATGTGTTTGAGGAAAGAATGAAATTATACAGACGTGACTGGTTGCATTTGAATGGCTTTGGAGTAAGTGCACTGGAGAAAGTGTTGCTGGATGTGTGTATGTGTCACAGTGAATGTGTGTATGAGGTATACTGCAATATGGGTGAGGAAGTTGAGACTAAGCAGATATATGTGGTAAGTGGTGATTGTCAGGTGTGGTGGAAAAATCACAACCAACAAGTGGCTTGGATAGGTCTGGTTATAGACCTAAAAATGAATTACTGTATTTGTTTACAAATGCCAGAAGTATCAGAAATAAGGGAAATGAAATGGTTTCATTGAGTTTATTCACCCCAAAATCATTGGAATGAGTGAAACATAGTTAAATGAAGATAACATTCTAACAGGAATATAAATGAAAGGATACAGTATTTTTCACAAGGATAGAAAGGACAGGAAGGGAGGGGAAGTGCTGATGATGATGATAGCAGGGGAATTATGTCCACATAAGGTAGACATGAAAGAGGGAAATAATGGCAATGGTTATGAGGCAATGTGGTGTAACATGGAGGTTGACAGGAAGACATATTTAGCTAGATATTGCTATAGGCCCGAAAATGTGGAGGGTGATGATGAAGAAATGGATAAACAACTTGGATTAGATTAGTGAACAAAAGAAGGGTAATTATTATGAGTGATTTTAATTATGGTGGTATAGATTGGAATAAAGACATGGCATTTGGGAATAAGGAAAATGAATTTCTCAAGTTCTTGAGAACTAACTATCTCAGGCAGCACATAAAGGAGGGCATGCAAGGATCAAGAGTTTGAAAACTGATCATTTCATCAGAGCACGTAATTGTGAGTGGGGTTTCAAGCTTTCCTCCAGTTAGTGAGAGCAATCATGAAGTGATCACCTGGGTTATGACTAGCCATATGCAGACTTTTGTGAGGAAAGGATATATGTGGAATTATAAGGCTGATGATTATAATTCCACAAGCTTAGGAGACAGCTTGGAGCTATAGCATGGTCACTAGTGTGTACTGCATGGGTCAGTTTTGGGACCACTTTTGTTCCATTTGTATGTTAATGATATTGGGATGGGTTTAACTAGTGATATGTAGCTGTTTGTAGATGATGCAAAATTGGGTAGAGTAATGCAGAATCAATTGGATGTTACGGCTTTACGGGAGAACAGATTGCATGAATGGGCAAGTAAGTGGAACTATCAGTTCACTGTTGCAAAGTGTAAAGTTTTGAGATCTGGTAAGCAATGATGGGATGCAAAGTATACGCTGGATGGGGAAACTTTAAAGGAAGGAGAGAAGATGAGAGATCTAGGAGTGATGGTGGACAAGGACCTGAAACAATAATCCATATAAGGCCTTGATCAGGTCTCATATGGATTATTGTACACAGATTTGGTGACTGGGTTTTCATGGTGATAAGGATATGTTGGAAAGGGTCCAGAGAAGATTCACAAAGGTGGTCAGTTATCTTTGGAATGTGGAGTAAGACAGATTGAGAATGTAAGTTGCAAAGCAGAGGAAGTGTGTGGGAGGGGGGGGAGATATGATTGACACATATAAGCTAGCCAGGGCTGTTATCAGGTTGACATGGAACAGATTTTTCATAGAATGGGAGGGGAGGTAGAACAAGGGGCCATCACTGGAAACTGTATAAGGAGGGTGTGAGCAGAAGAGTGAGGAGAAGGTTCTTTGCATGGAGAGTGAAATGTATTGCCTGAATGTGTTGTGAATGTAGACACACCGAATCAGTTTAAGGCACAGCCAGATGAGCATTGTGTGCAATAGTGTTTACCTCCCACGATGAGTCTCTGACTCCATGGAGGTCAGATGATAATAATAATAATAAACATGGGAGAGGGGATATGATTGAGACATAAGCTAGCCAGGGCTGTTATCAGGTTGACATGGAACAGATTTTTCATAGAATGGGAGGGGAGGTAGAACAAGAGGCCATCACTGGAAACTGTATAAGGAGGGTGTGAGCAGAAGAGTGAGGAGAAGGTTCTTTGCATGGAGAGTGGGTGGTGAGTGAAATGTATTGCCTGAATGTAGACACACCGAATCAGTTTAAGGCACAGCTAGATGAGCATTGTGTGCAATAGTGTTTACCTCTCACGATGAGTCTCTGACTCCATGGAGGTCAGATGATAATAATAATAATAAACATCGCAGTTTCTCTTCTAACTTGATCAGTGAAACTGAAGGAATGCCAGTGTGAGCTGTGAAACGTTGACGCTCCTAAGGAATGCAAACTCACTTCTTTGGGCATTTAGACTGTAGTTGATCGAGCTTCACAAACAAATAATGAAAAAGTCACACTAGTTATCAGCATTTGGCAATAGAGGCAACAAATCAATGCTATCAAATGGGATGAAAAATTTTTGAGACAGAAATGAAAAGAAGAGCCAAGATTTGCTACTACTCTTACATTGAATGTCAGAGATATGTATGGATTTCAACTTTGCAGAAGAAGGAATAATCCAGAATGTAGAAAGTTTATTTTTCACTTGGTTAGAGTATAATAAATTTAGTTTAATTCTTTATCCAAGTGTGAGCAAACAAAGTTTGCGCCTGAAAGTATCTTCAGGACTGGGGTAAGGTGATACAACACCAGGGCAACTCGTTGCAAAGGTGTAGCAAGCTACCAACACTCCTGTCTCAGTATCTCCTTTAATGCAAAACACATCTCCTTGCGGATATGTCTAATGTTATGCATTAAGGGAAGGGCCACTACCCAGACTAGTTTCGACCTTTATTGAGGTCTCTTCAGTGGGAGCCAGGCCCAAGCTGAGCTACCAGGCAGAAGCATTCGTAGGTCATCTCTACCTATAGGAGTTGCCAAATGGTGTGCCACCCTTTTTTAATAAATTACTCTGGATTTAGAGAAAGATGTTGAAAGTTTATTTTTCACTTGGTTAGAGTATAATAGGTGTTAATTAGAGTATAATAATAGATGTTAGAGTATAATAGAGTATAATAGTATAATAGGAGTATAGGTGTTGTATCACCTTACCCCAGTCCTGAAGATACTTTCAGGCGCAAACTTTGTTTGCTCACACTTGGATAAAGGATTAAACTAAATTTATTATAATCCAGAATGTAGTTTGGAAGCTTGAGGCAGACAGTAGTGGTTGAAACATTCCCCCCCTCCACCTCATTCACATTCTGTAAAACACAACAGGTCAAGTTTAGATGTCTGTAAGTGGTGGTGGAAACAGTTTTCATATTGCTAGGACCATAAATTGAATATCTATTATTTCTGTGGTTTAGCAAATCGTCATTTAACTTCCAGTATAGAGATCACATTTCTTAATGAGAATTAGATTTTATTAAACTAAACAATACAAAACGACAAGTTTCGTAAATCTTACTTACATCCAGAACTGGCACATAGTATTTTTCTTGTGTGTGCGATTAATGTTTGGCGCCTTTCCAAAAAAGTTTTTTTTTTTTTTAATAAAGTGTGAATAAAACGAACAGGAAATGAAAAACAAATGAAAACCGCTTTACAGTATAATGTTACCTACGGATTAGTCCTGCTTATACAAATTTTTTCAAGTTATATAAATTTTCAAAATAATATAAAATAGTAATATAAAGGTTAAGAGATTTCTTCAAATATTCTTTACGTTAATTTTGCATTAATAAATAAATTAAGTTTGAAGATTCAACGAAAATAGATAAGAGAATTTTACAAGAATGTTTCGCATTGGACTCGAGAGTTCGCCGATTATTTTGTGTCGCTGACACCACCCTAACAGCCCGCTAATATAACAGGCTCGAATGTCAAGAAGAATGAGTTATCAGTGGTAAGCCGACGTTTAGGGCTGGACAAATGAGTCCAGCCCTAAAACCACATGCATCTAATCTGATTAAAATTAGAATACAGCCCTTACACAGAACTCAACAATTAATCATAAGTTGATTTATGATACATCAAAAAATAAAGAAGAACTATTTTAAGTATATTTTCATAAATTTTAATCAAAAATTACAGTGATATAATCGGGTCCAGGATACAATTTCAGAATTTATTCGTTTCGAAAGATCTGAAGGGCCCGAACGGAAGACGACATACATTCATAATTATATGTACCATTTGTTGTTTGTTTAAACTCTTATCTCATATTTTTTGACATCTTTTAGGCACCTTTTCTTCTGTGGCGGCTGTGTATATTGTACATTTCGCACACACCACCAGCCGGGCCTGCTTACATCATCAGGGGTAAAAGACTTGTATAAAAAAAAATATATATAGAAAAAATTACTTATGTATATTTTTCCCAAACATCAACAACAGTCTAGTGCACATAAATCGTAACAAAAGCTGTTGGGTTAATTAATATGCAAGCGTTCAAATAAAGCTAATTGCTGTTGTCATGTTCTGTTGCATAAAGCATGTCATATCCCAGCTTCGCGATTGTTAGATTTTTTATAAATGCAGAATTAAACCAAACTAGTGCAGGATTAAACCTTAGGTTATGTTACCTATATGGGAGTATGAGGCATTTCTGAAGCATCTTTGATTTTTCTTATAAAACAGTTATGATCTATATACCATTTTTTATGTAGAATTGTGGGTGGTTGGAATGAATTGCCTGGAAGTGTGACTCACACTAGATTTAGTGTGAGTCAGCTGGAGAAACATGGGAGTATGAGGCATTTCTGAAGCATCTTTGATTTTTCTTATAAAACAGTTATGATCTATATACCATTTTTTATGCAGAATTGTGGTTGGTTGGAATGAATTGCCTGGAAGTGTGGTGAACATTAGATTTAGTGTGACTCACACTAGATTTAGTGCGAGTCAGCTGGAGAAACTGTTGCTGCAAGAGCAAGTGATGGCTGAAGTGAATGGAAGACCTGAAGAAGGAGGTGGTAGAGGTGACATGGAACAGCAGGTAAGCAGCATAAGAGAACTTGTGAATGCAGAGGCTAGTGGCATGAGTGAAGAGAATGAAAGAGAAGAAACACAAACAGAGGAAATGAAGGCGTGGACAGGAAAACACTGCATAAGAAGAGTGGATGATGGATACAGCAGCGGATGTATGATGTACAAGAAAGGATGGAATGAGCAGAGATGTGGGGGAAACAAGCAGGTCTGAAAAGAGTTGTAAGATCAGTGATGACAGAGACGAGTGGAAAAGGGTTGGGGTAGGGCGAAACATAGAGAAGTCACATCTGAGAGGAGTTGGGGGTTGAGGAGGCTTGTTATAGAGCCAGAAATAAGCTAGTATATAAAATGCCAGAAGTATTTGAAATAAAGAAAATGAAATTGTAGCATTAATAGAGTATATTCACCAAAAAATTGTTGGAATAAGTGAGACACAGTTAGATGAGAATGTCATTCTGACAGGAATAGGTATGTATGAATATAATGTTTTTCATGAGGATGGGCAAGATATAAGAGGGAAGGAGTGGTGTTGATGGTAACAGAGACATTATCACCATCTAAAGTAGGGATGATAGCAGTGGTTTTGAAGCAGTGTGGTGTGAAGCATCAAATATCTAGTTGGGTGTTGAGATAGACCTGGTAACATGGAGGGCAATGAGAAGGAAACCTATAGGCAAATCACAAATCAGTGCTGCTTGGGACCTATTCAGGAACTATCTGTAAAAAGCAATGCCTGAATGCATTCCAAAGGCAAGATGTCACATAAAGTGAGTGTGAAATGAATGAATGAAGAGGTGAAGCATGCAATTTGGAAGAAGGCATTATAGAGACAGTATAAGATGAGTTGCATGAAGAGTACAAAGAGCAAGCAAGAGAGGTAACTTGCTTGGTAAAGGCAGTAAAAGTACAGTATGAATAGCTGGTAGTTAATGAGGCAAAAAGGAATCCTAGGGAGATTTTTTTCCGATACATGACCAGTAGAAGGAAGAATGGTGTTGGTCAGTGATAATGGGAGAATGATAAACACTGAGAACATAGTAGAGGTGTTAAATGAGCAGTTAAAACATTCCATCCTTGTGACTGTACCATAATGCAGAACTTGAGATCAGTGGGAAGAATGGGGGAGGAACAGTGATGGTGAAATTGAATAAACTCAGTGCCAACAAGGCCATAGGACTTGATGATATATCACAGCATGTCTTGAGGGAACATTCCAGGGAGTTAACAACAGCTTTACTTACCTCTTTGAGCCTCAAATTTGCCAACGTTCCAAACGAGCAGAAAGAACGAAAAATTATTCCACTTCATGAAGGAGGTGATAACACTAAGGCTTTTGAATTACAGATTGATCTGTTTGTCTGGAGTTGTGATAAAGGTATAGAGAGGACCATAATTTAGAATTGGGTTGATAACAACATTTGCTTTGAAATAGTATGGGTTTGCTAAAGGGATGTCATATTTTAGCAATCTACTTTCTTACTATAACAAGGTGACAAGTGCATTGAACAAAGGGGAAGCATACAAGGTTGTATATTTAGATCTTACTACACTTTGACAGATTGCCACATGACAAGCTGGTAATTAAATATAAACATATGGGATTGGACAGTAGATTAGTGCACTGGAGATTGGCTGTCTGATAGGTATCAGCAAGTTGTGTATGAGGGAGCAATATCCTGAAGGATATCACTTGGGGTGCAAACATTAATGCAAAATGATTTTTACAGCACTGGAGGATAGTCACCAGTGGTGCACCCCAAGGGTCTGTTTAGGTCCATTGCTGTTTTATTTGTATGTATTTCAGTGATATTGGGAAGAGTGTGAATGGTGATATACAGTTCTTTGCAGATGATGTAAATTTGGGAAGAACTATGAGGAGGTACAATGGAAGTTGTAACCTTGCAGGGGATTTGAACAGTCTTTCTGAATGGGCAAATGAGTAGAGCTACCAGTTGAAGCAAAGTGTAAGGTTTTCAAATTTCAGAATTACAGACATTGAGTATAAGATTGGTGAGAATATATTA
This sequence comes from Typopeltis vanoorti, assembly GCF_054136105.1. Lineage (NCBI taxonomy): Eukaryota > Metazoa > Arthropoda > Arachnida > Uropygi > Thelyphonidae > Typopeltis > Typopeltis vanoorti. Next base: position 80,159,492 of record NC_143561.1, read on the forward strand.
GAGGAGATGAGGGATCTGGGAGTGGATAAGGACCTGAAATATCATGCACATTTTGCTAAAATTGTGTGAATAGCACATTATGGAAATGATGCAAACACTGACATAAAGGAGTAAGGATGTTATGATTCCATTGTATAAGGCTTTGATCTGACTGCACATGAATTACTGCGAGCAGATAGGTTTTCAAAAGGATGAAGAAATGTAGAGTATGAAGGCAGACAGAGAATGCAAATTGCAGAGTCTAGTGGATAGAAAGATATGGGGGGAGGGAATAATCAAGACACAAGTTGGCAATGGGTTATCAGATTTTTATAGAATGGGTGGAGACAGGGGAAGAACAAGGGCCCATCCTTGAAAGCTGTATAAGGAGGATGCGAGACGGGGGGGGGGGGGGTGATGAGTAGGTTTATTGTGTGAAGAGCTGCGAGTGGTTGGAATGAATTGCTGAAGTGTGGTGATTTGTGGAGACAGTGAATGCATTCAAGTCATGGTATGATGAGCTGTGTGCAGTGTCATCACCAGATTAGATTGCACCTGAGGCAAACAATTAAATATTGCCCCTGATGGATTATAAGACAAAAATATAAGGAAATCTCCGATTGCTATTTCGTTTTTATTACAAAAGAAACATTAATGCAAATTGATTACATAATAATATTAATTAAATGTTTGCTCTACAGCAGTATTTCCCAACGTTTTTTGGATCATGCCCCACCTCAACGCCTCAAAGATTTTGATGTCCACCCCCCTCACCGACAATGATGAGTGTTTTGAGTATATCAGTGATGAGGTGATGAATGCAACATCATTTTCTAATTGCCCCCCAAAATATTCAAATTGCCCACGTTGAGAAACACTGCTCTACGGGGATATCACACAATAAAACTGTTTATAAGGTCTTCTAAATTTAAATTATAAGCTATGTCTGCCTCTATCGACATAGTTGCTAGACCAACCAATCTTTCTTGGGTCACTGCTGTTTGCAAATAATTTTAATCAGTTTTTGCTTGGAAAAAACTTCTTTCCACACTTGCAATGCTAACAGGAATTGTTAGCTTAGCGATGGTGCTTACCGCAATATGGCTGAACGAGACCCTTATTAAGCCACACCTTGAGGCAAGCTGCCTCTATGCTACACTCTGCATGAGATGGAGAACCTCCTGCAATGAGTCACTGACTCCATAGAGATCTAATAATATGACATTTCTGTTTTTTTGCCAAAATACTTGGCGGCCTGTATTTGTTGTGAAAGGCTAATCCAATCTGTGCTTCCTTACCTTCTCAACATCCTTTACATGTTCAGACATACAGATCTCTCTCCAGAATGTCTTGTGGCATTTTCTATGTGGACCAGACAGGACAGTCTGGCGAGCTCCAGATGTCTGAATGCTTAAAGGATGTCAAGAAGAAAAAAAAATGCAGATTAAATTAGCCTAATCGATATTACCATAACTATAATCTCTCACATTGATCACCTGTTTGCTCTTTCTCCAGCCTATATCTTTTGATCTTACACAGCACCAATCTGCCAGAGATTTTGAAACAACTTGTATGTGTTGGATTGACATAAATCTTTAATCAGTGGCAGCTCGTGGTTTGAAATCATGGGGATGCTGCAACTTTCAAAATATACATACACGCTGTAAGTACAGTGTATAGTGTGTTTGGATAAAATATCAAAATTATGGTAAAAATTTTTTTTTAAAAATTAGACATGAAACAATATTGTTTATTATTGATAAAATTATACAGTTTGGAATAATTCAAAATTACTTAAAAATAAAATATATTCTCCCTGTTCTGTTTCATGAAAAAAATATTGTTTATTATCGATAAAATTTATTAATAAAATATCATTAAAATTTGAAGTTTATTATCGATTTTTATTATTATACAGTTTAGTATAACTCAAAATTACTTAAAAATAAAATCCATTATCATAACCCCAATAATATTCTAAAATAAAAACTATAACAAATGTTGTGTCATTAATTGTAATGTCCAAATATTTAAAGAGACGGAGTAAACACGATAAGCACTACAAACACTCTACTATATATGCACAAACTGCATATAAACAACGGTGGAACTGCGCGAAGGATAGTGCCGCATTACGCTAATAGCTCGCATCTCACTATGACGTGCATATGCTTGCACATGTAGCATTATGATACTGTGGTAAACACAGTGCTGCTAGCGTCCTTCGCCCTCCTAAGTGCTACATGATGGATTTTTATTATTTTTTATACAAAATAAGAGAATTGTATAGGATTGTTGATGATAAAATTAAATATTACAAGCAAATATAAATAAATTAATAAATATATTTATATATCAAAAAAAAATTGAGGGTGCTGCAGTTCCGCAGTGCCTATGCACGAGCCACCAGTCTTTAATAATCGATAATAATAAAATTTTAAGTAATTTTAACATAATTTTGATATTTTATCCAAACACACTATACCTTACTTTATACCATATGCATTCAAAGTCACTGACTACGATTTACTTCCTTACTCTAAAAACCTAAGTGGCATAACTCGTCAATCATCAGCATCACTTTCTAATTTTACTCTTCTGCCTTCTTGAAACATGGCACACTGAATCTAAAAGATTTAGTTTGCCAAAAGAATTATTGGTATGAATGAAACAGCTAACTCATTCATCTTATTCCTATCCAATAATACCTGAATGTCTGAAACATAAACTTTGATGAAATTCAGTTAATGCATCATACTTATGAGTTCACTCCTAATAGCATCACTCTCAAATTCCAATCCAGAATTATTCTATATCAGGTCTTACCTTTTTCCAAATGGCACTAAGGAAGTCTTGCAAATTGTTGTTGACTGCACTGAAATTGTTGACTGCATTCGATATAACTTTGTCAAATTTCTTTTAGTGACACGACTATCAACATCATTAATTTAAAAAAAAAAACTATGCTAAAACATCACTAAAAAAAGAATTTTGGTCAAGTACAAGCCTGAATGGCTGAGTGGTTAGTGTATCCACTAACCAACAGGCTGTAAGTTCGAAACCTGCTGGGGACATGGATATTTGTGACTGTTTTTTTTTTTAGGTGGAAGATGAATTTCATTGCCTGGTATGAGACCATCACCGTTCATATTGGATGCCTAAAGTGGTTTGAAAAGGTTCTGCATTATGTTTATTCTCTGGAGCAAAATTTTGCTATTAGGTAAAAGTAAATTTTAAGAAATCACAAAAAAATTATAAAAATTAATGAAAGAGAAAATCCTCAGCCCATCCCACAGTACTAATGTACTATAGGTTTACAACTTTCTGTGGGTGGGAGTTACATAAAAAAAAATAATAATAAAATTAATAAAAATCACATTATAGCAAGATATCGTTTTCAGAGGTAACATAAAGCAAGATATATCTGTACATCTATGGGTAAATGTACATTAATTCTTTACAAAAAGAACTGCTGGGAGAATGTTCCTTTACTGATGTGATACGTAATTTCCCATAATGAAGCTTCATACCATTTTTTCAATGGGCTTTCAATTACATAGACACTCACAACTCAAACTATTGGACTGGGTAAGAAGGATCTTATCATCAGTCAGCTAGATCTCACAGCCTTAAACCTTTAGATTATTGTGGAATGGAGAGAATGGAAACAGTAGGAGAGAGAGGTATGGGAATGATTGAAGAGAGAATAGCAGTAGAGGAGAGGGAATGAGAGAGACCTATGGGAATGAAAGAAGAGGAGAGAATGGAAACAATAGGAGAGAGGGAATGGTAAGAGGTATAATGTATGGCGACTCAATGATCCGTGGTGTTCAAGATAGGATGCATGAGGAGTGTTTGCCAGGAGGAACAATAGAAAGGGTGGCTATGGCAATTAAGAGAGGTGAAAGGGTGGATGAGATGATTGTGATGGTAGGAACAAATGACTTGAGTGGTAATGTAAGTCGGGCAGCGAGAGATATGAGATTTTTGCTCGAGACTGTACAGAAGAAGACAGAGAGAGAGGAAAAATAGTGTGCGTGTTGCCTAGGTATGATAATGATGAGCTGAGCAGAAGAGCGGTGATATTGAATGGCATAATAGCAAGAATGTGTGAAAAGAGACGACTGGTATATGTGGATGCTTGGAGTGCATTTGAGGAAAGAGAGGAATTGTATGCGAGAGACCATTTACATTTGAATGAGGAAGGACGTAGGCATCTGGAGAGATTGCTGTTCTGAACGAGTCAGTGTCCCCCAGGGAGGATGATAGCAGGGGTGGCCTCTTGTGGGAATGGATACTTGGGAGAAGGGAGACGATGTCAGGTAACACTGAGCCCAGTGGAGTCTAGAAGGGATAATGCTGGGTATAGAAACAATGGCATTTATATGCTTTATACTAATGCCAGGAGTATCCGGAATAAGGGATAGGAATTGGTGGTGGTGCAGATAGCATCAGCCTGGCCAAAAATTATTGCGATCACTGAGACATGGTTGACAGAAGGGGATATAACAACAGGAATAGCAGTCACTGGGTATAGCATTTTTCGTCAGGATAGGAGGGGAAAGCGTGGTGGTGAGGTACTGCTAATGATAAGTGATGACCTATGTCCTCTAAGAGTGGAGGCTTTGGAAGGAAGTGAGACAAATGATTTTGAGAGCGTATGGTGTGAGGTAGAGGTAGGCAAGACAGGATATTTAGTGGGGTGTTGCTACAGACCCAGAAGCACAGAGGATGGGGACCAGGAGATGTTTAGACAGTTAAGTTTGGCAAGTGCAAGAAGAATGATTGTTATGGGAGATTTTAACTACAGTATAATTTGGAGAGAGGAAGATGCATGTAGCAATAGGGGAATGGAATTTCTAGAATTCTTGAGGGACAAATGTCTTAGGCAACATGTAACAGAGAGAACAAGAGGTTCAAGAGTTTTGGATTTGGTTATAGCATCAGAAGAGTTGATAATAACTGATTTGACATCTCTCCCACCAGCTGGAGAGTGACCATATGGTTTTGAATTGGAACATGAATAGACATGCAGGAGTATCAAAGAGATGGGAACTTATGTGGAATTATAATGCAGGTGATTATAATAGTCTTAGACATCAACTTCGGGAAGTTTCATGGAGGGAGGAATTGGAAGGCCGGGATATCATTAGTGCGTGGGAAATTGTGAAAGAATATTTGTTAGCAGCAATGGTAAGTTGTATACCACGAGTGAAGAAGAGGACACAATTTGGAGTAAAGTGGATGACAAACAATATTAAACAGGAATTGCATGTGAAAAAGAGGCTATGGAAGAGATATAAGGAGACAGGTGAAGAGAAGATGCATGAAGAATATAAGATACAGGCCAGAAGTGTCTAGTGTGGTAAGGAAAGCGAAACTGGAATATGAGAGGAGATTGGCCCTAAGATCCAAAGAAAATCCTAGGGAATTTTTTAGCTATGTGGCCAGTAGGAGGAGAAATGACTGTGGAAGAATGATATTGTGGGATAAAAATGGAATAGACTGACTGATGCAGAGGACATAGTGGAATTGTTCAATGAACACTTTATTGGAGTATTTCATCCTAGAGGAGTCAGTTTTAATGCTAGAGGGATAAGGTTGGTTCGAGGTTTAGAAGTACAGGAGGAGAGTGTGTTTCAGATACTGAGTACTCTGGATGTCAGTAAAGCTGTGGGACTAGATGGTATTTCACCCCAAGTTTTGAGAGAATGTGCTAGGGAACTGACAGTGCCTTTAACCTGGCTTTTCAATGAAAATCTGGCTTTGGCAAAGGTGCCCAGGGGATGGAAGGAAGGTAAGATAGTGCCATTGCATAAGGGTGGTAACAGACTGGAAGTGTCTAATTATAGGCCAGTCTGTGTGTCATCAGTAGTTGTTAAGATCTTGGAGAAAGTAGTGAGGGACCGTATACAGCATTGGGCAGATGAGGGTAATGTTATCTGTGAGAGTCAACATGGATTTGTGAAAGGGCGCTCTTGTTTTAGCAATATGCTAGCCTTTTATAATAAAGTTACAAGAACATTAGATGAGGGAAAGGCATATACTGAAATTTTGTTAGACTTAGTGAAGGTATTTGACAGGGTGCCACATGATAAGCTGATATTTAAGTTGCAGCACATGGGTCTGGATGTCAGATTAGTCAACTGGATTCAGGATTGGCTGTCTGATAGGTATCAGAGAGTTGTGTATGGTGAAGCAGTTTCAAGTAGGCAGAGGGTTACAAGTGGGGTCACACAGGGCTCAGTACTAGGACCTAGATTGTTTAACCTTTATATCAATGACATTGCCAGCGGATTGCAAGGGGATATTCAGTTATTTGCGGATGATGCGAAGCCGGGAAGGATTATTAGTAATAGTGCAGATGTGGTAGCCCTGCAAGAGGATTTAAATAAGCTAGATAGATGGGCAAATGAATTGGGGGAGGGGTGTCAGTTTAATGCAGCAAAATGTAAGGTCTTGAGGTTTGGGAAACATCGATGGGATGCTGCATACTCTATGGGAGGAGTTATACTGGAGGAAGTAGGGGAGACAAGAGATCTGGGGTTGATGATTGATAGAAACCTGAAGTTTAGGGGACATATTGCAAAGGTGGTAAAGGTAACACAGAGGATTGCTGCAATTATGAGAAGGACACTGATCTGCAGAGATAAGAGGGTTATCATTCCGTTGTATAAGTCTCTGATCAGACCACACTTGGACAATTGTTCTCAGATTTGGTCCCCAGGATTTGAAGGGGATAAATTAACTGTGGAAAGGATACAAAGACGGATGACAAAGATGGTTTCAGAACTGTACAAGGATAGTTATGAGGATCGGCTGAGGGAATATGGACTGCAGAGTTTGGTGGATAGAAGAAGAAGGAGAGGTGATATGATTGAGACTTTTAAATTGTTGAGAGGTAGTTACAGGGTTGACACTGTGGAGTTCTTTCGCTTGGTTGAACAGCAGGAAGAAGTGATGACAAGAGGCCATCCCTGGAAGTTACGAAAGGAAACTGTGAGCAAGAGGGTAAGAAGTGGTTTCTTTGCGTGGAGGATGGTTGAACAGTGGAATGCACTGCCTGATGGAGTGGTGGGAGCGAGAACGGTCAATGAGTTTAAAGAGTGGTATGATAGACTTTGTGTTTCTTAGAGGGGACCTCCCCTCGATGAGTCTTGACAGACTATGTTCTTAGGAAGGACCTCCCATGATGAGTCTTTTGACTCCATGGAGGCCTGAATAATAATAATAATAATAATAATTGTATTTGACCTTATGAAAGTATTCATACATGTGCAAACGGTTAATATGGACAGCAATGACTGAAGAATTTTGATGATTAGAGACTATCTTTAACATAACAAACTAATGAAAGATTGCTTACCTAAGTAGACATTTCAGGCAACCATCATACTGATATTCATTTCAAAAAAGAACTGAATTTCCAATTTAAGATGAAGGTTTAAGACGATGTTAAAGAATTTTGTAATTCTAATTCTAAAATAAGTATTTAACATGATATTCTATTCATATGTGTTTGACAGTATTGAACACCATACCCAAAATAAGTATGATATTCATTACATAGCTGATATTTTACTAGACTTCCAAACAGCGTCTTCTGAGAAGAGAACAAAAAAAACTAGCCACAATAACACAGGCAATAACAATTAGTTATGGAAACATTTCAAATTGTAAACCAACATTTTAAGGCACTTGATACCCTTCTCTTTATTAAACAGCTTTGCTGATAAAATTTCTAACAAATAAGAGACTGCGTTGAGATAACTGGATAAAATCCTTGGTACCCAAATGTTGGATAAGAGTTTGCAGTAACTGGGTGGTTGTCTCCAAGATTTTAGATAAAATCATAACTGTAGTCATAAATCATAATTGCAGTCATAATTATCAAATCTAGAGAGAGTATTTCACTTCTGGTGATAACTCAAAAAATATATATATATTATCTCACCAACTTTTAGCTGCCCTGGTTAGCTGAGTAGTTAGCATATCTACTCTCCAGCCAAAGGCTGTGGGTTTGAATCCCACCAAGGACATTGATGTTTGAGATTGTCCTACTAGCCATTGACAATATGTACTGCTGTAACCTGTGTTCTGGCAGAGTATGACTCTTGATGTCTTTGCATAAAAATCAAAAATAACTGATCTCCAACTTGTAACAACTTCTATGCCACATCAGAGTTTTCTTTCATCTAATCTTGTGTGAATGGGGTTTGTCTGGATGTGTATGGTCTATCAGTTCCTATAATGATGGTAAGTTAGGAATCGATGTATTCTTGTGTTCTTTAAGGCAAATGTTAACAGCTCTTCCTGTCCATCCACAGTAAGTCAAGTCACAGGATGCTAACCCAACAAGACCAATGGCAATCTAACAATTGCAAACTTCTTTTTATTCACCATTAGACAGCACCAAGTTGGGACCTCAGTTCTACAATCTGAGTTACTTCCAGCCAATTATTACTGCCTATATATTGTTACAAGTTATTTGTACTCTAAGGTTGTCAGTTTGAAATCCAGCAACTTAATCTATTTTCTTTTTGTTCCTGGTGTTGTTTGATACCATCAAATATAAAATGAATACTTAAACCTGTTCACATAGTTCAAAGTATTCTACATTTTTTTTTTTATTATAACTGTTATATTTCTATACCAATTAGAAATCAGAATCATGTGAATATAAACTTTTCTTATTAACCACCAAACTGATCTTGACATGTTTATATGTCAATAATTACATAGATGGGAGGTGTCTGTTCAAGTTAATATAACATTTGAATACTATCAAAATAAGTTGGATACAAAGCAGTAGTTAAAACTCAAGGAATCAACGTGAAGCTTGTCAGATTCCTCCATGTACACACACACACACACACACACACACACACTTGGAAAGAAGTCAGCAGACACCATAGTGTGAGGAACAAACAACCATTGTACCCACCTTATTAATATATAGGACCTCCTTTAACTGCAATTACTTCAGCAATTCTATAGGGCATACTTTCCACAAGTGTACAATAATGGCCAATGGGAATTTTGGACCATTCTTCCTACAGGCATGTAATGAGGTCCAGGACTGCTATGGAGCAGACGTCCCTTTACCTCATCAAATGCTTCAGTTCATCCCACAGATGTTCAATATGGGTTGAGATCAGGGTTCTGTGGAGACTAGTCAAGTGTGATGACATTCATGTCCACAAACCATGCAGTTACAGCAGCAGCAGTCTTATGACCAGGTGCATTGTCTTGGTGAAAGAGACAATGGTTAGTTCCATAGAAACACCACAAAGTAGGAAATGTTGCATTGTCCAGAATGTTCAGATACTTCTTGATGTTCGATGTTCATGGTACCACAGACAGAGGTGACAGGCCAAACCAGGAAATATAGGACCATACCATCAAACCCCCACCTCCGAATTTCAAAGTTGGGGTTATGCACTCTGGTAAGAGATGTTCACTGGGCATCTGCCATACCCGTCCACCTGCTCGGTAGAGGGTGTAACGTGATTTGTCTCTCCATAACGCAGCTTTCCAAGCTTCCAAGTCTACTATACATGCTCTTTGTGCCACTGAAGACGATGCTGCATGTTGGTTCAGAAAATGTGGAACTTGCATACTACAGTCTTACCATGGAAACCGATGTTGGAAGCCTCGGTTCTGAATGTTTTTGTGCAAATTCACGTTCTCATCAATGCCCAGAACTCTGCATTCAATGTTTCAGTCAATGAATGGCAGTTTTTACATATTATTCTTCATAGTACCCTGTAGTCACATTCTGTGAGTGTGGTGGGTCGTCCACTGCAGGTAGCACTCGCAGTTGACTCCCTTTGCGTCCATCTCAGAAATTGGGCCATCCTGGGATAGCCCAATTTCTCAAAAGTTTGCCAAAACAAATAGGCCTGCAAACATGGCATTCTATCACACATCTCTTTCAAACTCTGTCAGCTCCCATCTCACAGCCATTTCATCGAGACACAGTTGTACTCACTTTGGAGCATCGTATTCTTCCAATTTATACTAGCTACAAACACAATTCATTACATGCAACGATGCACGTTGTCCATTGATTTCTTTCCAAGCAGTGTATGTATGTATGCATGTGTTCCTGTGTATAAATTTATACACCTGATTTTCCACAATACCCAGCCTTACTTAATCTATTATCTAATCCAATATTAAATTTATCACTAAAAATGTGTCCAAATAGCTAAAATTTGTTATGCTACAGGGCTGCTACTGAGAGTGCAGTTGATTTTTTTACTGTTTCATTTTTTTTTTTGTCATTTTTCAGTTTTCATACCCAATTTGTCAGAGCAATTGCTGAGCTGGTTAAGTACCGAAAGATTTATATCACTTGGATGACATCACCCACAAAGAACTGTCTGAACATCAGGTTTGAGTACTTTTCTTAATATTTCAGTTTATGTAATGCAAATTATAAATAACTTAAAATAGTGTATGATAACTGTAACTTGATTTAATGTTAAATCATCTTCAAAAAATCCTTTATCTTCTTCAACCTGTCCATCCCTGATTAGGGTCATGGCAAAATAATGCATCCAGCATGCCTCCTCTGCAGCATCTCTGAGGGAAAGTACTGCGTTCATGGGGCTGGTCTGCTTGTTTTTAGGGACAAAAAATTCCCGAAATGTTTATGGTAGGGGGAATCCCTCCAAATCCATATGAGACAGGTTAACTCACCATTTGACTGAAAATACCTCATAAAAAGTTAATTGCATCATAAATTTGTTCTGAACCTGGGTCCTTTCATCCAAAGGGCTTTCCTACACCAACTGTGCTATGGAAGCTCGAAACATCCTTTATAATTTAATGAAATGTCTAAATGATCATCACTATTGCTGGAACTCCATGATATTTTCACTAATGATAAGAAGTCCACAGTAGATGTCAATATGCCTGTTATATATTTTCATACATTAACTATAAGTCACTGAATTCACAACCCTCCCAAACAAAGTAGAGATGTGAAAAGTAAATTTTTCTCATGTTAATTATTACACAAATAGACTGTGTTGCCATTAACACTTTTACAGTAGATGCCCTGACTTGCTACTCCTTTCCCATTACTCATAAACAAAGATAAGAGAAAAATTTAACTAGTTCAAATGCTGGTCATACAAAACAAAAATTGCTTTTCAAAATAATTATATTTCACAAAATACATAATACTAAAGGAATTAAAACATTCACTTTTCCTATTTTCTTCCAATTACCAAAGATGTTTAGGTTGTGCTAAAAGTAACAGTTCAGGAGAAGCATCTAAAAATTCTAATTTTTTACTATAACATGACAACCAACTGCAAATACTGCTCTCATCTTAAACCACATCATTTTCAGAACTATGCTTATGTATGTTCCAAATTCAAATGAATGCATGAGACTAAATGAGTTACACTTGGCTATTGTGATGTTACTGCACTAATGAAACACTAATTAGCCCACATACAAATAAATGTTATACGTTCAGCTGCACCAAGTGTAAAGCCATGATGCTGAAAACATGATTTATATAAATATACAGCATTTGATTTCAAACAACTTACATTTATTATTGTTTGATTTGAAGAATCAAATGAAGGAAAATTAACAATTAAATATCTATATACAGACATCAAAGGAAATGATACCAAAAGTTTTCAATTTAATAATAAGTTCTACAAATATAGTTAACTGAATAACCTGTTCTAGTAACTCAAATCAAACTGCTGTCTGATTTCAAATAAAACTTGAGCATTTATTGTTAGATTTTGAGAACTAATTTTTAAATTTTAATTAATTTTGACAACTAATTAATACCAATTTTTTCAATTTAATAACTGGTTCTACAAAAGAGTGCAAAATTGACAACCCAATTCTACACTGAATGAGAACTAGCACCAGCTTACTACCATCTGCAGCTGTCTTGCAATGCAGTCCTATCAATACAATATATGGTCTACTACATTACATCTGACAACTATGAACTGTCATCCATTCTCATATCCAAGTTTCCTAAAATGATCCCATTATATTCATTCCACATTACTCTTCCACTTGAAAAATTACAAAAATTGTTTGCAAGGGAGCAATGACTGCAGTGAACAAAATTACAAGGCCCTCACAGCCAGTCCTTGGCCATACCAAATGTGAAGCACATTTGGAATTACAGTGGTATCTCGCTAATCTGAACTAATAAAAACCGTGCTCATTCAGATTAGTGAAAAGTTTGAATTAGCGAATTTTCCCCCAAGAGACAACAATAACTAGCATTTAAGACAAAAATAATCAGATTCTAATGGTACATCAGTTTAATTCTGTAAATAAATTAAGTAACAGATAGAAAAAAAAAACTACTGTACTGTAATGTAAAACTTAAAAAATAATATAGTACACAAGTTTATTTTAGTAAAAAATTTAGTTTGTATGTACCTGTATTGTTGAGGATTCTGATTTAATAAAATTGCATAGTTCAGTACATAACTTAATTTGAGTAAAAAGTATCACTTTCTTGTACACAATACAAAAAAAAAAGTTTAGCAAAATAACAAAAAAAAAGTTTTTTATTTCTTTGTAAAAAAAGTCACTCATTTTCTTTTGCTTCTTGGATGCTAAACTTTTTTCGAATGCTTCTTCTCAGAGCTGCATTAGCAATAAAATTTTGTGGAATGGAGTATCATTCTATACACACATTAAAACTGTCAACTGCCTCTTCGTGTTTAACTTTTTTTTCTTCGAGTTCTTTATCGTCGTCATCGTCTCTTCTAATTCATTCTGTAATGTCATATTTATAATTTCAGCATCTGATTTGATTTCAAATTCACTTTTGGTTCTACCTGTAATCTACATTATAACTGTACAATCGACAGTATGAAAAAATTACTGTACTTTAATAATAATAAAATAAATAATAATAGTTAAAATAATAATTCATTCATTCATCTTCAAGGCCCACCTGTCCTAATTGGGTTGTGGGGGCAGCAGCTGCAAGAGGAACTTCCAATGGTCACGATCCTCCGCCACCAAGCTCAGGTGTTATGGTGGGACTCCCAAACATGTCCATCCAAGGTTTTGGATATAATCTATCAAGCAAGTCCTTGGCCTTACACATGGCCTCCCACCTTCTGGCTTGGCAAAGAAGGCCTGCTAAGGGAGCCTCTCTTGTGGTATTCTGACCAGGTGCCCCGTACCAACGTAACTGTGATCTCTCAACACGGAGAAGCATCGGTTGAGTATTGAGGGTTTCCTGAATTGCAGAGCTTCTGACTCTATCAAGTCTTGTTAGCCCTGCAACCCCTCAAAGGACCTCATTTCAGCCGCTTGAATTCGTGTCCGCATTCTTTCGGTCATTACCCAACTCTCATGACCATAGATGAGGATGGGGACATAGACTGTATTGAAGACAGCCAGCTTTGCCATCTGGCTTAACTCTCACTTCAATACTACCGAACGGCCAAGCTCCCGCAATATTGCACCTATTGAGCCAATCCGAGTAGCTAGCTCTTCGTCCCACTTTCCATCACTCGTGAATAGGGACCCAAGGTATTTAAACTTCTCCACCTGCCTCAGTGTGACTCCACTCACATGTAGAGTGCACTGGGATGGTTGTCTTGAGACCACAAATGTTTCAGTTTTGGCCACACTGATCTTCATTCCAGAGTCTGCACAAACAGATACAAACCTATCCAGGGTCCGCTGGAGGTCACATGTGGAAGAGCTAAGCAGGACTAGGTCATCTGCAAAAAGCAGACGTCCAATGCTACATCTTCCAATTCTGACAAACTCACTGCCTTGGCTGTGCTTATCAATCCATTCCATAAATATTATGAAAAGAAAGGGTGACAGAACACACCCTTGGCAGAGGCCAACGGAGACTGTGAAGTTTCCTTTGGCTTTGGTTCAGACTTTGTGCTGTTTACCCTGACACAAAACTCCGGGCATTCATACAGGGACTTGATGGCAGCTAATAGTTGGCCATCCACTCCATACTCCTGTACTACTTGCCAAAGCTTATCCCGAGGAACCTGGTCATATGCCTTCTCCAAGTCTACAAAACATGTGTAAGACATTCTTGGCATTTTCCCAAGATTTCTCAAAGACTTGCCTTAAAGTGAAGATTTGGTCAGTTATTTAATTTAATAATTATTAAATAAAAATAATACTACACAAAATAATAATAATATGTAATAAATAAATTTTTTTTTTCTCTTTCAAACTACAGTTCGGATTACTGTTGGGTTCGGACTAAAGAGGTTTGGATTAGCGAGATACCAATGTATTTTAGTAGGACTTCTAATTTCAGATAATTAGGTATCAAGATTATATTGAGCAATACATAGTCAAATACTATATTTGAGTGCAAGTCAGCAGTTGGAATTGAAGATTATACAGTAAGATTGTTCAATGTTACATCAGGTGTGAGACAAGGGTGCACATTATCTCCATGGTTATTCATCGTCTATATGGATCACACTACAAAGGAAAATGGCATTAAACATGACATTAAAATGGAGATGTTAATCTCAGCTCTTAACTTTATGCAAATGATAATCCTAAATAAATCTAGTACAAGTCTGCAAGATTCCTTGACTAAATTGAATACCTGCTGTAGTAAATTTGGTATGAAATCTGCAATAAAAAGACAAAAACAATGAAAATAGGGGCTTTAAAAGCATCAACTAAATCCTGAATAAGGAACCTATAGAATAAGTAAAACATTTCAGCTATTGAGGCACAATTTTTATTGAAGACAACAAATTAAATATGGAAATGGACAGAATTAGCAAAGCTGGTATAGTAGGAAATCAACTGAATACATGCATGTGGAATAAGAAAGAAATGATCAAAACACTAACTGAGAGCAAGATTAGAAATAAAGTACTTGATCAAAGACTGAAGACCATTGATATGAGACTTCTGAGAAAGATTAGGGAAATGAATAGGCAATCAATGGCAGAATCATATTAAAAAGGATATTAGAAAGGAACTTGACAATGTTAGCATTCAAGAATGTGTGAGCAGAACTAAATCTTAGGTGATATGGTCACTTAAACAAGATGGTAGATGAAAGGTTCTCAAAATATAAGATCTGACAATATCAAAGATAACAAATTAATTTGGAGGAAAACTGCTGATAGCAAGTTAGTAATGATATAAACTTTTCATATAATATGGTACTGTTTAACTGACCCTTCAATTATCAAAACGGTGAGTTCGGATAACAGAAGTACTTTTACATGGTGCTCTATAGAGAAGTCAGCTGACAGTGGTCAGTGAAATTCACATAAACAGTAGATTACTGTATTATCATAATATCCTATACACTTCCTGAGAATACATATGAGGAATTTGATGATAATGAATATTAAACAATATTAAAATTAAATATATTAACTGATTACATTTTTTAAAAAAATTATAAAGAATTTTTTCCTGCTTTTTCTTCAGTGAAACTTTTCAACACTTAATCAAATTTTTTGCTCTTCATCACAAAATGGGACCAGAATACTGAGCTTGAGACCAGCTCAGGTTTCCGATGAATCTGCAAATCTTTCAGATTTACTATCAGGCACTTGCCTATTTTCGGTTCTCCATATTTCTGCAATCCCTTAATCCAGGTTCCCAATACAAGCAAATATACACATACGTAACATATATATTTTGTTTTTTTTATGTTGTTCCCACACATGGAAGGTTATTTGTTAACTTATCGTACATTTGTACTGTGGACATGCTAAGGATTTTTTTCCTATTTTTATCAATTACATAACTTTTTCTGTAATTCTTTTATTTTGAGTCTGGAAACTCTGTTCTAGAAACTAAACCTAAAGCTTTTTCAAGCCACTTCATGCCTCCAATAAGGGACAATGGTCTCACACCTGAAGACAATCACAAATCCAAGCCCATGGGGATTCAAACCCACAACCTGTTGGATGGAAGCAGATAAGCTAACCACTCAGCCAACAGATTATATATTTATATACTTATACACAAAAGAGTGATGCTCTACACTCATGTAACAACTGCCCAACTTCCTTTTATACTTGAACTGCTGATTCACTGAACTTGCTACTCCCAGTTGTCTTTCCTTCCATCTACCTCAGTTTTATAAAACAACCTTCCCCAAGGACTGCAACTTCCAGCTATTCAAGAGGAATATCAACATATTACTGACTTCATTTTACTTGCTACAGGTCTTGTGGCATCTCAAGTACCAGAGTGATATAAAAAAATAGTTTTTTGAACCCATTTATTTAAAATACTAACTCACTACTTTAAGCATAATGATACAGATATGCACAGTTTATATAAAAAAATTCTAAGAGATAATGAACATGAAATTATGACAATTGATCACTGTTTCACAATGATAGAGAGGATGAAAAATATGTACTTACTAAATTATTGCTGTAATTAATAATGTAAACGATGAGTACATGGTGACATTGTTTAAACAAGTGTTTCCTAATTAATGGGTTGTGACAACACTACTGGTCCATGAGAACTGTGGCAAATTGAAAAGCTGTCAGTATTTTATAAAGCACTATGAAGTAGATAAAAAACAAACACTATCCACATTTCTTTATAAAATACTCACAACTCTCTCTCTTCAATTTGCCATCACTTCTTGTCGACCAGGAGAAGTCATGGTGAACTGAAGAGTGAGCATTAAAAGCATCCTCCCATGCCATCAGTATATCTGTATAACTCTCCAACTGTACAAGCCCCATTTAAATTGAAAGCATTGGATGGGGGGGGGGGGGGGGTGTATCGTTTTTGGCAAGCTGTAAATATATATTCAGCAAATTTTCAACTGTCTTCTGTTT
Organism: Typopeltis vanoorti; assembly: GCF_054136105.1. NCBI lineage: Eukaryota > Metazoa > Arthropoda > Arachnida > Uropygi > Thelyphonidae > Typopeltis > Typopeltis vanoorti. Next base: position 80,176,297 of record NC_143561.1, read on the forward strand.
TTTCAGCTAACTTACCAGAACCCCCTCCAGCTCTCCCCCCCCAAAAAAAAAACCAAATGGCTAACTCAGGACAAATAACTTGCTTATGTAGTCCTTAACATATACAATAATCCAAAAAGTTCATGATCACCTTTACCACTGCTAAGTAAAATTCGATTTTAATATAATATGATAGGAGCAACATAAAAATAATCGAATTCACTTTATTAGACATGTATGTACTACAAACCGATTTCAAAATTACCTTTAATTTGTGCATGTGTGAGAGCGAGAGATCAGAAAATGAAATAACATACTTGCATCTTTTCTATTTAACACATACAATATGCTTAATGGATTTTCATTTTATTCCTATTATAGGAATATAACAAATCTATCAGCATAAAAAAAGTTGTAAAATGGTGCTTAATTTCAAACCAATTTTTGTTGTAAAACTTCTGATGTTATGAAAGCTATCTCATCTATCATTTTCTCTCTTCCCAATACAATGAGAAAATGTCTTAAAAGCTGCTGGTCTATCATAATTAATTACACAAACATACAATATAAAACAAATGTGATTTCACCTATATCACTAATAAATATTCAATCCATATCAAATTTTCAAATTTACTGTGTTTTTTTTGTTGTTTGTTTGTTTGTTTTTGTTTTTTTTTTAGAATTCTACAGAGAGCAGTGCAACAGATAATAGTAATATAATAAATAATATTTTAATTTCTAGCAAAATAAAATTAACTACTACAAATGTTTAAATCTGAATGATTAATTTGGGAAGGAGAAATGCAATGTCTTCTACGGTGAATTCAGAGTATGCTACATTCCTGATCTCTAATTCTCACTAATAAAAACTAAATTCATTTATTGCTAAGGAAAGCCATATGCTACTCAGTTATTGTCAGTTGTTTTGAATAGTAAAAAGATAACAAAAAAAAACTTTGCAATATCTACATTATTGAATTAAGAATTCTGTTTGATTAAGTGGATCATCTTGAAAGATGTCTTGCACATAAAAAAAAAAAAACTACCACAGATAATATGAGAAAGAGCATGCCAGGCTGTAATTTACAGCATGCTCAAAGGTTAAAAATATGACAAAGAGATTCAACTTGAATCCCTTTATCTATTTTGCTCATTATGAAAATATATTCGATCATTATGAAAATAGTTCCTAGAAATGTAAAACAAACTACTCCTATTTTTCAATCCGATTAAACAAAACTCTCAGTGTACTTATGTAAGAGGAACAGCTAGCAGCTGTTGGATGGGCTTCATAAAACGCGCTCAAGCAGCTGCTCTACTTTTTTGTATTACGCCTATGCAACAGTACACACTCTCCACAAAACCGAAGAATTGTCAGTGATATATTACATTGCGTTGTGTGACTCACACGAAAACCCTATACAATGATTGCATGCTTTGTACTTTGTTTTGTGTTTTAACCTGTTTAACTCTGCACAAAGGAAGAAAAAAATAATCATATACTGGTAAGATAACGATGATCAGTGTTAGAGCCTGAATCAAAGATAAACACAAAAACTGTTTTTAATCTTACCTTTATGCATGCCCGTATATTTGTCTTTGAGAACTGTCAACTCGTAGATCTTTCCAAATTGTTCAAACAAAGGTTTCAGATCCTTTTCGTCAAGATTCCTAGGGATTTGTCCAATAAATAGCTTTATGGCGTCGTGATCTTTCACGGGCACAGAAGAATCAGAGTGATTTTGAGGTCCGTTGTGCTGGTGAGAGACTGACTCTAACACTCCGTTGTGCAGCGCAGCCATGTTGGATACCACGCACACTGGCTGTCACGGACAAGCACGCGCCTGACCTGCTCGTCTGTGCGCATGCCTATTCGGTTTTGACAAGCTTAACTGTCATCCGAGGTGATTGGCTCGTCAGTTTCGTTTCAAAACAAGTTAGTGCGTTTGCACTTGCAAGATGTATGAGTTTTAATAAAAGTTACATGCATAATTATACATCCATAATTATATATACATATGGATAAGAAAGTAGATATATCTTGCCGATCATAGATCTTACACAGCTATTAAAACAGTGAATTTAGGATTGTTTATAATGTAACCAAAAAAATACAAACCAGTTATTTACCATTAATGGAAAGAAAAATTACAGTATTTGTTTTAAAACATTAAGTTGTCAAATCCTATAGTTTTGAGAAATAAAAGCATTTTCTAACAAATTTCATTTCCAGTTGAACTATTAATATACCGCATGGAAATATATGACTATTAATGTATTCTATAAGGCCTCGTTTCACTTCAAAAGAATAACAACCTTTCGGAATCAAAATAGTTGCTTTTTTTTTTTTTTTTTTTTGCGAAACAAAGAAAAACTAATACTCATGAAGTGGGATTATGACCTAACCGCAAGAAAACAAATGGTAGTATGGAAATAAATACAGTAGCAAAATGTAAATATACAATATGTCGTATCTGAAAGCAAAAATAGAGTTGGGAGGGGGGGGGGGGTATATCGAGCATTGATTAAAAAAAAAACAACAACTATGATTTTACAAGGATTTTGGAACCATCCAATTTTATTCTCACTTTCATTTCCTCCTTCCTCTCAATATACAACTATGGGGGGGGGGGGGGGGGAACGATAGTTATAACTCTATTCTTGGACAGTAACTAATCCACTTAATCCGTGAAAGGCCATTCCCAAAACTCAGAAATAAGCCTAAAATGTTACGAAATAGACATGCGTATTTATTAACTTATGTACTGATAATTCAATGCATTATACAAAATTAGATAAGCAAGCAAGTAAGTAAATAAGCATATAAATAAATAAATGACCGCTCCAATAAAAGAAGCGTTCCATTTTATTGGAGCGTTATGCACAAAAAGATATGCAGGAATGCCGATTTCTTGATAATAACTCTTCTCGAGAGAGAGAGAGAGAGAGAGAGAATATCACTATATCTGTAATTCGACTGAAAATATCGGGGTTCGAATCCCGTCTAGGATGCGAAGAACCTTTTAAGGGCTTTTTCATCTAAGTTAATCTGATGTAATACAGCGGTAGTATAATTGCCTCTTAGGAAAAATTTACCTCCCCCCCAAAAAACAAAACAAAACTGGCATATCAGTCAGAGAATATGCGGAGTTAACAGACACAATACACCGGCCTCGTCGTAGACTTTGTTGCTTTGGCCGCAATTCCAACCAGGCCGGCATTAACGAACAATCATTAAAACATGCGCTTGGATTTTAACCATACTGGGTCATCGCCTCCATGCAGTTGACCTTACTCACAATGATTTTTACTATTACAACTGAATTCACTATTTTATTTACATAAAATCCTTTGTAGTTCTCTCTCTTTACTCTTCACTAATCAAAAACCTCTCCAACTGCTTAAATATACATATACCAAAGCCATTCTAATACAAATCATTCTAGTTTTCATTTGAATGCGATAATAAGATGGAGCCTTTTCGGGTCACTTCAACTCTCCAATCCTTCTCCTTCTTTTCTAACGTGTAACTTTCACCTTATTACTACGAAGTATTTTCGGCAACTTATCATTCTCTGTCCATTCTCTCCTCTCTCAAAAATTCTAAAATATCACACTTTCAACTCTTTCTCTCTCTCTCTCTCTATTTTTTTTCTGTAATATATATTCTTATACTATGTAAATATTCTTTTTGTTGCCTATCTTCCAATGTATATTTTATCAAGTTAAATAAATTTTTTAAAAAAATCTATCTATCTATCTTTCAAGCTCATCCTCTCTTTAGGTTCAAGTAAAGTAAGTTAGCCAGTATCACATAGAGATGCAGAGTTTGTTTTTATTCTATAAAAAAAAAAATCCAAATCAGAGTTTAAAAGGGACTAAATGCAGAAAAATAGTCTTTTGATGAAATGGCAGTCAAGCCTTCTAGTTTTTTGCCAAGGCTATTGGTGCGACGTCACATTCCAGATGACGCTGTGGTAATATCATCAGAAGATAATGCAGACGACTAAGGAAAACCATGTCTCACCTATGCCACGAGTAGCCATTGCATACCTCATGTGATATTTCTCAAAAAAGACATCAGAAAAAAATCCATTTTTTGTCTGTAAATTGCGGATTTAGAAGTGAACAGTTACATAAAAAGTATAAAGTGCAAGTCAGAAGAATAAGAAATGTAGTAAAAGATGAGAAGTTAGAATATATAAGGCGATGTCAAAAGATGCTTTTCCATAAACTCTTAGCAAAAAAACAGACTATAGAAAATCCCAAGAAGGTTTCCCCAAGGTGGAACCAAAGTTCTGGAGACCAAACATGGCATAAGCTGCTTCAGACCTCCAATAAGCAAAGTGGTGGTGGTGGTGGCGGCCATTCACAGGCTGATGAAAAGCACTAATCGATCTAGTTGACATTTCCTCCAACCAGGAAGGTATCTGTTTATTCAGAGAGGAAACAGAAATATTCGCTGAATTCCCCGCTTGGATAGACAATTGATCAGCATAAGGAATATATCACCAACCGATTAGTGCCCAATGTATACCACGTCTCTGGCTCATTTGTCTAATATATCCATTTTGTCGTTGTTGTTGTTTTTTGCCCCATATTCGGAATGCTACATCGACATAAACAATGAACGCTACCTTTACCAATTTGAAACTAGATGTGGATGAAAGTAGTTCAGTTTCATCAAAAAAATATTCTCTTTATGAGAGATATAAAGATGGGAAAATGATTCAAAGCTTAGGACATTCCTGTTCTAAGGACTTCATTATCTTGCTGTAAAGTCAAGTTGAACACACACACACACACACACACACACACACACACACACACACACACACACACACACACACACACACACACACACACACACACACACACAGTGCTTGGAAAGAAGTCAATGGATATTCCACATGGGCAAGGTGATTGTGCCATGTAACAATTCACGTGTTTATAAACGGTATAAATTGAAATAATATGATGCTACCGATTCGGTGCAACTGTGTCCGGGTGAAATGGCTCCTGCGAGAAAGGAAGTGAGAGAGAGAGAGAGAGAGAGAGAGAGGACTGAAAGAGGCGTTGTGATAGGATGCCATGTTGCAGGCCTATCTGTTCTCCTGTTGACAAATTGGGTCATCCCAGGTCAATAATTAGTATACCATACTGAGATGGAAGCGAATAGAGTCAACTGCAGCATTACCTGCAGTGGACGTTATCGTAGAGTGCTACGAAGGATAATATGTAAATACTGCCATTCATCGACACGTTAAATGCGGAGTTTCGGGCATCGACTGGAACACGAATCTACACAAAATCACTCAGAACCAAGGCTCACAATATGGGTTTCCACGGTAGGATCGCAATATGCAAACCTTATATCGTCTTCGGTGGTGCAAAGGACGTGTATAGTAGGACGTGGAAGCTTGGAAAGCTATGTTATGGAGCCACGAATCACACTACACCCTGTGCCGAGCAGATGTGAGTGTGCGGATGCCTGGTGAACATCTCTTACCAAAGTGCATAACCCCAAATATGATGGTATGATGATGTTTATCCTGTTTGGCATCTGTTTGTGTGCCATAAACATTGAACTCCGAGAGGTATCTGAACATGCTGAACAATGCAATGCTTCCTACTTTGTTCAATCCTACGGAACTGACTAGTGTGTCAGGACACCGTGTCATAATCCTGCTGCTGTAATTGCGTGCCTTGTGGACATAAACGTCACCACACTTGCCTGACCTCCACGGAGCCTTAATCTCAACTGCATTGAACATCTGTGGGATTCATTCATTCATTTCGCACGGTAATTCAACGGCCGTGAGCCCCTTTTATGGGAAGGTATGGCACCACCTCAATCTCCTCCCCCCTATTTTTATCCGGGCTCGGGACCGGCATAGCTGACAATTCAGACCTATGGCTGGAGCGATTGTCTTAAGTATTCCTGACTGTATCCGTGTGTGTTCACGGGGCCGGTTTGCCTACTTGCGGGATGAAAAAACTCCAGATAAACTGGGGGGAAAACTCTGCTGTCCACGCCCAAGACCGGCGAACTTGGCTATGGCTGAGGAAGATCCTTAAGCTCCTCACCTCGTCGACTGGAATCGAACCTAGGACACTCCTTCCCTAGGCATATGGTTGCGAAGCGCATAGCCACTAGGCTAACCGCGCGAACTATCTGTGGGATGAACTGGAGCATCGGGTTAGATTAATGGACGTCCACGTCACAACAGCCTATAGACTTCTTTCCTAGCGTTTCAAATATCCATAGATATTTGAAAAATACTAAATGAGTCATCATTATGACTTATGAGTGACTTTTCTTGTTACCGAACAATGTTCGGTAGCAAAAAACTCATGATGAGAATGAAGGAGAATTTATTTAACTGTTATGAGGCAACTTTCTCAAGCCGCATGTGAAAGAAGAAACTCGAGTTCAAAGAGTAACGGATTTGATCACAGCGTCAGACAGAGGGGGGGGGGGGATCTCATTTATGGATACTACTGTTTTGCCACCAGCTGGTGATATTAATCATGCTGTACTGACTTGGGAAGTGCCTAAATATATTGTGGATATTCCAATTATTGTGGATATTGTGGATATTCAAATCAGGCTGCGCTCTGAACTACAAAGACAGAAAGTATGACAAAGTCAAGAGAATATTATGTTGGGTCCCATTATATAATTTACTGAATGGAAAGGTTATCATTACATGGAAAGCTTTGAAAAGCTGATGAAATGATGTGGTATCTGAATGTGTCTCTAGAGTTTGAAGAACAAGTAAGATTAGAGCGAAATGAATGCACAGCGTTCTTAAGGAAGAGATCCGTGAATAGAAAATGATATGGGAAGAATATAATGAAAATAAGGATGCGAGTAGTTATGAAATGCATAAAGAGCAGGCCAGAAAAGTTACGAGAATTGTACGGAAAGCAAAGTCGGAATATGAAAAGAAATTGTTCTGTGCAGGCTCAAAGAAAAAACAAGAAAAAAAAAGAATAATAATTATCATTATACTGCAAGTAAAAGAAAGAAAGAATGTGGAAGAATAACTGCACTGAATGCAAACTGTACACTTATGCCAAAGGCAGATGCAATTATTCGAATATTGACTTCTTATTTCGCTAAGATCTCTGAACCAAGTGAATGCAACAAGGCGCACAACACTACCTCTAAACTGGATAAAGAGACAGAGAGGCGCACGAACAGGAGGTTCGTGCTCCTCTTGTTCTAGAACTGTTGCATAACTTGGATAAGAATTCGGCAACAGGGAAAGATTGGACATCTTGTTCAATTGAATTGGTTAAGTTCTTGACATTGTAGTATAATTTTAGTCTCAGCTCAGGAAATATAGCACGGAAATGGTATGATAGTCCAGTGGTACAACTGGATGTACAATGTGGACTGCAAACACTAGTAAAGAGGAGAAAGAGGGGGGAGCATGATATAATAGACCCCATAAAGTTCTGAAAGGGTGTTGTAAGATATCGGTTGATGGAATTTTTTTGGTATGTGGAAGATGAAAAGAAGAAGAACAAGGAGATCCGAGCAAGTTGAGTTTGCTTGCGGTTAATAAGGGGTGATAGCTAAACTTTTTCCTCGTGTAATAGTGAGTGAGTGTAATCGTTTGCTCGTTGAAGTGGTGAGTACATCTAGTATGAATGAGGTTAAGAAAAGTTATGACAGCTAGGTAAGTGATGTATAGCCTCCTAAATATATATTTTTTAAATATATATTTAGGTGGTATATTTCCTGAGGATTCCCATTTTTAAACTTGGCCACCATCTGGCAACTGTTGGATATGCTGAGGCACATATATATTATCTTTTCTGCAAAGTTGAAATTCTAAATTTGCCTCCCTGAGAATTTAAATTTCTCCACTCAACCTAAATGTAAAGTGGCCCGACAAATTTTAATTAAGATTTCATTTTTATGTAATCCGTTACTCTTCTCCAAAGACAAAGCATGGAACTTTCTTTCAAGCTACACCAGGCCTCCAATAAGCATCCAGGGGGGGGGGGGGTCTTACATCGGGCCAGTGGTATAGCTAGAGCTTTTGTCGCCCGAGGCGGGCCCTGAGTTTGCTGTCCCTCTCAACACACCAAAAATGCTACAAAAAGTCAAAACGACGTATAATGAAATAAATTAAAACACTATGTTTATTTTTGAAGTACAACTTTGATTTCTTCATTCTAAAATGTTATTTTTCTTCTTTTCTGTTAGAAAATCGTCGATGACATTGGCGAAGTCTATTTCATAGTAATGTAGGTAATTCTTAATCAATTCTATTTAGAAAAACTCCTCTCACAACTAGCAACACTCACAGCAATTGTGAGGAAAATTCGCAGTAGTATTACAATATTTGAAAATTAGTTCTCCAGACTGTATTTTAGAATTAACTGTAAAAGTTCAAAAAGGTTCAAAGTGCCGCCCGGGGCGGACCGCCCCCTCCCCAGCTACGCCTCTGCATCGGACGATGAAATTCATCTCTCATCTAAACACAATCGCAAACATCCATCCCCACAGTGGAATTCAAGCTCGCAGCTTCTTGGATGAAGAGCGGTTATGCTACCACTCAGCCAACCATGCTGGTAAGTGCTACATTTCATGAAATTCTGTTAAACTGGATTCACCAAGCCCAGTTTCAATACAAACTCTTTATGGTTTGGATAATTTATAGGCTCTTGGTTAGAAGATAAAAGATAAAACAAAAAGGGAATTGCATAAATGGAATATATTATATATAGGAACATATATATTATCTTTTCTGCAAAGTTGAAATTCTAATTTTGCCTCTCCGGGAAGCAAAACGTTCCTTGAAAAAAAAAAAAAAAAAAATTAAGTGCGACTCAAGACGTTTTAAATTGTTCTTGTTAATGATAATTCGTAATTAAAAATGTTACATAATTATAACAATCTAAATCTCAGTTAGTGAATACCTTCGTTCTCATTACATGTGAATGTTAATTACACGAATTCCAATAGCAAGAAAGACAAAAAAATAAAGTAAATTTACAATTTCGTACACCTTCATGTATACGAATAACTGACTGGGGATAGTTTTGGTAAGAAGAACAAAAATTAAAATTAAAATTAAGTGGAGTTTAAGGATTCTCCTAACTGTTAAGCATAATGAGTTATGTATCCTTGATTATTATTATTATTATTATTATTATTATCATTATTATTATTATTATTATTATTATTATTATTATTATTATTATCGGTTTTCCATGAGACTTATGTCCATCTAGAGAGGGCGATACCATGAATGCTGCGAAATTTTCTGTGGTTGGTTTCCCTCTAGAAAACCAACCACAGTTTTAGATCGATTAATTCAATTTTGAAAAAAATGAATAGCGGGTGAACCACATACTGATTAATCACCACTGTAGCCAAACTGATATGGGTATTTACAGCGGATATTTTCATAACTCCACAAATCAGTATAAACAAGGCTAATTGTGGAGTGAACAAATAATTTATATGTTTAGATACTTATCTTCTCCATGTACTTAATACGACGACGTTAATATTGTTTTACTTTTATGTACTCTACGTGCTTAGTGTTCAAGCAAGCGTGTATTATTGTTCTTCAAATGTCCTAGCAGGATGCCATCGAGAGATTCCTTTCTGGATAGAAATAATGACTTCCATTCATGCTTTCATTCCATGCAACTGTCAAGTTTATACTCTAGACCAGCGATTTTCAACCGGTGTGCCGCTAGAGGTCTTCAGGTGTACAGCGAGATTTATGAAAACAAATTAATTGAAAGAAATAATATCGTAATTTGCGCATTTATTTATTAGTGTATGGTCTTCCATCTTCTTGTGTGTGTAAATCAATCAAAATTATGCCTATTTTTTTGCCACATCATCAAAAAAATTAAAAGAATATATTTTTAGTGTGCCGCAGAATTTTAATAATTAGTCTAGGTGTGCCGTGATATGAAAAAGGTTGAAAATCACTGCTCCAGACTATGAACTGGTCTGTCCCTCTCCCGTCACTGCCACCATCAGGGCCAATTTTCTAATGTGTTTCCCTAAACAGGCATGTACTGGGATTATTTCTACTGACATTGGTCGGCATTCAAACATTTGAGTACTCACTTAGCTGAGAGCTTCTGCATGTCCAGATTTTGGTAGATAATGACCCCAACTCGTTCCCTGGATACCTGCAGAGTCTTTGCACTGTTTCTGGCTGATATTTGCCTGTCATCAAAGATCATGCCATGCACTGCATCAGCGTTTTCAGGTGTGATCGTTGTGGAAGGTCTTCCTGACCTCCAAACATCTGTTATCTCAGGATTCCCATTTTTAAACTTGACCACCATCTGGCAACTGTTGGATACGCTGAGGCACAGTCCACTAGGGTCTCACACAAAGTTTAGTGAATCTCAGTTATGAACAAGGCAGGATTTTTATTGAAAATTTGAAATATATACTAAAATTTGCTGAGTCATCTTCAAGTTTAATATAAATCGGACCATTTTCAGAGGCCTAATTAAGAAACCTATTCGAAGCAAAATAAACCTATATGTCGCAAATGACAATAACTATTATCCACAGTATCTTCTTTCACTATGCCTTATCCCATGTTAAACGGGGTTGGCGCACCGATCTTTAACCTTCCTCTTCCAAGTTCTCCGGTCCAGGGCGTCCTTCGGACTCCATCCTTTCTCCCTAAGATCCTCTGTCATCTTATCCCTCCACCTGAGCTTGGGCCTGCCTCTTTTCCTCCTTCCCTCCAACTCCATATACTCTACTCGTTTACCAACATACTCCTCACCCTTCATCTCTACTTGTCCGAACCACCTCAGCCTACTTTCTTGTATCTTCTTGCCAATTGGTCCCACCTTAACCATCCCTCTGATGTAGTCATTCCTTATCCTGTCCTTCTTTGTCACACCACTCATCCATCTCAACATCCGCATCTCCGCTACCTCCATCTTCCTCTCCTGTGCCTTTGTTATAGGTCACGTCTCCGCGCCATGAAGCATCGCCGGCCTCACCACCATCTTATACAGCTTTCCTTTCCTCTTACAACTCGCTCTCTTGATGCACAGGACCCCGCTCATCTTCCTCCAATTCATCCAACCGCATGTTATTCGGTGCTGTATTTCCTCATCCAGGTCACCATTCCTCTCGACGACCGACCCAAGATACTTGAATTTCTTCCCTGAAATTAGCCTTTCATTTTCATTATCCTTTCATTATCCACAGTATATAAGTGAAAAATAATTCGAAGCTAATTTTTTTTTCTATCGACCTAGCTCAAGAAAGGTTCAAACATTTCGTACCATGAGCGGGGGTACAGATAATTTGAAAACTCTGCTCTAGAGTTCAAACAAATAACTTTTTTAAGCCGCTTCAGACCTATAATAAGCAAGGTAGATGCCTCACACCGAGCGATGAAAATTATCTCTCACCTAAGGTAATTCATCGGGATCCATCCTCACGACAGCACGTAAACTCACACCCTGTTGGCGACGCTAGACACGACGCTATGTGCTGTAATAATGAGCGACGTCACTACGAGAATGTTTTTGCCAAACGCACTTTTTTTTTGGAATAGCGAACTTGGATCATTTTTTACTTTTGTTCTTTTTAATAAATAAACTGAAACTGTAATAACATAATCAAAACAAAACATGTACATTCAAAACGAATAAATAAAATTATTACGATGCTTGTTTAGATTTCATTTCGATGGCTAAAAAAAAAAAAGTCACACTGCTCTTATTTAAGGTTTCTTTAGTGAAAATATATTTTGACCAGTTCTACCTCACGATTTGTGGGTAGTAAGTATGTCGTAAACAAGCACCAAAAGTAGCAGACGGACGGAAAGAAGAAAGTAAAGAGAGTTCCTATGCAGGGAAAGTAGCAGTGGCTACCTCGAAAATCAGTTCGGAGCATATTCTGATAGTTTTCACTAGTTTCTTGAGCAATTAACTTCTTTTCTTTTTTTTTTTTTTAAGAAAAAGTCGGGGTTCGATGAAGCCATGGAAATGTTGTTTTTTCTTCCAAATCCAAAGATGTTTGCAGCAGTGATAACAGATATTCATTTTCTTTTCTTATATAACAACAATGATATTCGATAGTCGGATCACTCAGCAAGATCTCCCTACTAGAAATGAGGAAGATGGATCGTATAGGAAGATTCCTCTTTTTTTTTTTTTTTTCCTTTTTAGAGAGAGAGAGAGAGAGAGATCTGAGTAGCTATAGATAGCGAATACTTGTCCAGTTCTTTTTTTGTACTTGATTTTTTTTCTAATAGTAACCGAGTCTCTTCTCTTCCGCATCACAGTTTTCTGTACATAACAGCGGATATCATGTAACTCACGTAAAAGAATGATGATGACTGGCGAAGATCCTTCCTATCTATGTACCCAGAGTATAAATGCACCTTAACAAAAATATTACCTAATTTTCTCGCCGAAAAGTATTTTAATATATTAGAATATTTTTAAAAAAACTTAGATGCTAATTTGGAAATTCATTTTTAAATAATTTTGGAAAAGTCACAAAGAAATCATCAACCTGAAGGATTGTCTACTTAATTTAATGTCATTCTTTCTTTCGTTGACTTCGTAAAGTTGTAAAATATTTTGAAAACATATGCATTATCTTTTTGTTGTATAATTATAATGGAATTCTTGACGGGAATTCCTTTAATAAATTATTTTAAAAGAAATCATGTCAAGAGCCAGACTTTTTATGTTCCACTAGCTCTTGAGTATCATTCCATCCGCATAATGCATATTTATTTTGATTCTAATGTATTACCATTGCTATAAATGGTATTAATTATAGCAACCATTTTGTAATTAGTAGTCAGATAACAGACACGTGCTCTTTGGTTGGAAGAACATCGTTCGAAATCCATTAAGATTGCGAACAATGTTATAAACCTTTTTTCTAATTCATCAGTTATTCGAGTATAAACAAAGGTTATTCCGATTTCCATTGCAGTAAGTAAAAATATTTTTAAAATGTCTGATTTTAAATGTCTGATGATGAAGCATATTAGTCAAGTATAGGTTTTCGTGTATTGGAAAACATTCACTAAATATTTTAAATATGCGTATTTCGATTCATATATGATTGCAGTCTACCCTGGCTAAAAGCTCTAGCATATATTGATTATTTTAAAATATGTACAAATAATGAAGAACAGTTTGTCCCATTGTTTTTCTTCTCTCACATGTAACTTTGAAATAGGCTTTTTTTAGGCGTTGTCTACTCGTATTTGTGATATCTGTCTATTTACAGTCTAGACTTGTTTAATAATACGACTTGCACGTCTATGTCTATGTCTTGAGTGTGATCGATATCATCATTGCTTTTTCCAATTTTCCAAGTGTATAGTGACTTAAAACAGTTTAGTTCTCTTTCTCAGGCTTGTAATTTTCGGAATGAGATTGAATAAACCCAACTATTCTCAATTTTCCATAGCTCTGGAAACAATATGTCCGTTATCATAGCTTTATAGCAAGAGAAAGTTTGATAACAACTTAAAGGAATGAGTTTCCTTTTCGTTTTATTAATAATTGCAACTGTAATTTGAATGTGTGCTACTTTTTCTGACTTCTATTGCACCTAAAACTGTGCAGTTAACAGAAGACATAACTATAAAATACATGCAGAGCACAAACTGCCGCTATTTTGTTGAAGTTCCTGATTTTAAATATACGAAGTGTAATCAAAGAGAAAGTGTTTTTGCTTTCGTTCTAATGCATTAAATGTGACACCCGATTTGAACGAGGCAATTATTGTCATGGTTAATGGTTCTCTCTACTTCTCGTTAGCTATTTCTATCTTTTGCACATGCACTTGGTCATTTTCTTAACGGGATTAGAAAAGCTGAATTGGCCGTTTTAAAGATTATGGAACTAATTTCTTTTTTCACTTGGAGATAGAATGTATATGGAAAAAACATTCCACAGGTAGGTGAGCATCGTGATAACAATTCGAAGATTAAATTAAACTTTAAAAAAAGTGCCAGTAATGGTGTCTAAATTAAATTAGTCAAGTAATGCTCTTATTCTTAACCCTCCTGCTGAATATGCGAGTTTTCATCCTAAAAAGAATTAACTATTAATTCATCTACTGATAATTAAAAATAACTTAATATGATTATGTTATAAAGGCACTTTCAATGACATCCCTGGTTACTGTCCAACATCTTTTATCTGTACTTATTTGTGCTGAGTTTCAAAGATTCTGCGCAGGCGTATTTGAAGCTTCAGTTGCAAAGAAAGATTTTCCAGCTCTTTGCAGCCAAAGTTTAGTTAAGTCAGTCTCTGACGGAAGTAAAATGGTTATTTTATCTTGGAAATTAATTTTTCCCTGAAGCAAAATACGCAAAGTAGCTGGTGAGCATGCGCAATTGTTTTAAATAATACATTCGTATTATTTAAATACGAATACGTATTTAAAATACGTGTCTTGGTCTTTTCTGGCTTAGCATTAAGTTGAAAACACCTGAAACCAAACCAATCATGTTTCAGGCGTCATTCCCATACAAAATGTAAAAAAGTCGCTATTAGATTACTATTTAGAGAGCCGTGTAATGCTAAATTGAGATAGCCGCTGGTAGGACAGTTGCAAAATTCCATTAAGATTTGGTCACCGTTTCAAAAGTAACTGGAGAGAAGGAAGTATGCACGCAAACGAAATATGCCAAAGTGATCAGATAATCATAATTTGTTTCGGAAAGCGAGTTAAAAGTGCAACAGGAATTGCAAAAAAAATACCAGAATATCATAAAAATGATAATCTTATAAAAATCGTCTTTATAACAGATTGGTTGCAATTTACAAACGGCTACTTGGACATTATTTTTAATGGTAGCATTGATGTTCCAGCTTTGAATTTCAGAGGTAAAATGTACGCTCAACAACCTTCTCAGAAGACGTAAAGCTACCTTAGAAAGATCTATATTTCAAATCTGATCAAAATTAATTGATCGATGAGACATGCAGAACAAGAGCAAAAAGGAAAGAAGAAGGAAAGGTGTTTTAATTATTTTCTGCCATTATCAGTGTTTGTTTTGCTTTTTTTTTTAATGCGGAAGGCCGCTATTGTTATGACAAAGATTAAATAATCTCATTCTTATGCTCTAATGAACAAACACAGAACTTTTTGAATCCACAATTTTTGGCCTCCAAAAAAATCAGGATGCCCGGATCACACCGGATAATGAAATTCGTCCATTACCCGAATACGTTTACAAATATTCACCCCTGTTGGTTGGATTCATTTATCCACTTGGAAATCAAGTGGCTAAAGTGTTCTAGTTCATTCATTAACTGGATTAACACTTCAAATGTAGCAGCTGTATTCTGTTGGTTACTTCTGTCGAATAAAAATGCTGCATATCAGTAATATTCAACTTAGAAGTGGGGTTACGGAGATTAAATTTGAGTCATATTGATTCTGGTAATAGGGTTTAGTCAGTGGCCAAAGTGAATGACACTAAATGTCACCAATTAATATCATTTTTTTCTTTTTCTTTTTTACTATTGTCTTTCAGTCAATTCTGACTGAAAGAGAACACAAATGAAGGGGGAGGGGGAATGTTCTATAAATGTCATACACTGCTAGAATAATGTATGAAAAAATATGTCTAAATTAAAAGTTTTTTTTTATTAAGGGTAGTAATTCATAAGTAGTAATTTAAAAGCGACGTTCATAATAAATGAATAATAAAACATTGCATAATTAAAAATCTCCGTAAATTCCCGCTTAAATAGTTAATTTTTGTATTAAAAAATATGTAGAATATCAATGAGCAAACACAATAAAAGATAAACGCATCGTCGACTACATTTGTTTGGCTGAGGTAGATAAAACTTATCTAATTAGGTCAGCAACGAGGAGTGATATTTTAATTTCCTGCACGATAAGGGTTCTACTTTTTAATCGATTCTACTTTTTCATTTAACGGGCCGAACAATAATAATGACCGCACAAAATAAATCACAATAAAGTAAATAAATAATGATAATGGTCTATTATTGTACAGAGTACTCTTTCTCTCATCCTGAGATTTTTGTTTAATAAGGTCAAAGCACCTTGCGGCAACTTGTATAGGTAAAATTTATAAGCTCTGCATTACTTCAACATTGGCATCTCAGGGTCTGGCTCCCACTGACGTGACCTCAATAAAGGTCGAAACTGGTCTGGGTAGTGGCCCTTCCTTTAATGAACAGCATCATACATGTCCGCAAGGAGATGTGCTTTGGATTAGGGGAGATATTAAGGCAAAGTGTTCAGAGCTTACTCCACCTTTACCATGAGTTTCCCAGACATGAAAATACTTCAGGCGCAAACTTGACTTACCTGTCTGTTTACTTACTTGGGAAAAAGGATTAAAACCAAGTTTATAAAATTACTTGGTATCTTTAACATATATATATGGTACTTTTCATGTTACTTCAGGCCACCATGAAACAGGGCGGGGGGCTTACAATATTATTACAGCTTTTGTTAAAATTCAGCACAAATCCGAGTAAATTCTTTTTTTTTTTCAATTATATATAATAATGTGATGATCAACATAATAAATGACAATGGCTTATTATGATACACAGTATATATATGTGTGTGTGTGTGTGTGTGTGTGTGTGTGTGTGTGTGTGTGTGTGTGTGTAAACAAAATTATTACATTTTTTGATTAAAATTTAACTCATAGTGCTGAGTAGGTTTATTTTTTTGAAGTTACACACGACACCATCACCAATAATAATAATGTTACTAACACAAATAGATGATATTGTCTGCATATATATTCCGTATAGCTCAGTGGACATAAACGAAGCCCTTTGGTTGAAAAGAATTGGGTTCGAATCCCGTCTAGAAAACGCGGACTTTCAACTGAAGGTGAGTTAGCCGGTTTCATACGGTAGTGAAAGAGTTTTCTTCCCCGGAAGCTCGGGTTTTTCATCCCACAAACAGGCAACCGGTCCCGCGAATGCGCATTCACAGACATAACAATTCATATCCTTAAAGGAATGCAGAAGAGGGATTGGAGGCAGCTGCATGAAACTCCTAATTAGAGAACTCAATCTTTCTTGGGCGGAGGGGAACTGGATGGCCTGGCCTATATATAGATGTTGAAGGTGGCATTAACTGATTGCTAATTTCTTGTGGACATAGACCACAATGTTTTATGAGGACGGAATTTCATACCTCAGTTATAACGAACCCCCCCCCCCCCAAAAAAAGAGTACAAAATATCAGGGCAGATCATTTTTCGGCGTCCACCCTTCGATTGCAAAAACAATAACTTGGGTTCGGTTCTCTTAGCGAATGCGCGTTCAAACTTCCAGAAAAAGACAAGCCGGCCAAGGGCACAAGAATAGATTAGGGTTGTATGAAATAGCACAGCATATATCGTAGGACTCATCTTGAGATTAGCCTACCAAGATGAGTCTTCCTCCCAAAATCTTCGTCTTTCACCTCTGTGAAGTCTTTCAAGGGTCCTACTAGTGTTTTGGATCCAGAACGGTATGATAATAATTGAGATCATATGTGAAAAGTTCCGAAACCGTACTTTACAATTCAAAAAATGTTCCATTTTATCCGCGTCGATATCTCCGAATTTGAGAGTCTGCTGTAGTGTTTTCTTATTGGGTTTTCAGTTGGAATTGAGGTGTGGCACTGTCCCCAGATAAAAAGATAAAAGATTATAGTCAACAGCTACGGGAGGTGGGGAGTGGGAGGAAGAGTTGCAGTTGATTAGATTAGTAACGAGAATGTTCATAAGACATCAAGTGTGGTACTTGTCTATTAGATATGATTTCGGACAGTTTCTTTTCATTTTTTATGCAGAAGAAAAAAAAACTGAGTTAAAGAATAAAAAAGCAACACACAGGTAAATGTTCAGTTACCTAGCGTCGAAGTTGATCATTCAATTTTTCAAACTGTCACTTACCTTTATGCATAAGTGCATGTGAATTCATGGAAGCGTTAAAATGACATCAACCCATGATGATTCTGGCTCAAGAAAATCCACTCAATTTTTAACCCTCAGCTTTCAACCTTAAAAAAAATAAAATAAAATAAAATAAAATAAAAATACAATGAAAATCAGTGAGGGTAATATTTCTCACTCTAAGTCCACTAATAAATAAAAATGGTTTTGATTTATGGCCTTTCCAAATCACATGCTAAAAATAAAAAAATAGCAATTTCCATTGCAATATCTTGATCCATGGGATTGAGATATTGAAATGGAGATTTCGATAATACATAAATATCCACTCTCCAATTCAATAATACATAAATATCTGCTCTAAAAATTGCCTAACATGGGGAATTCCAAAACTGACTTGTGAAGTCTCTGCTTGACAGATGGCTGAGTAAAAATTTAGCCGGTAGCTCAACGGTATCAATGCGGAAGAAAGAGTGAAGTAGTCTACCGGTGCTTCGCTTTCTAGAATCCGTTCGAAATCGGAGTCTCGCAGAAAACTCTCCTACCACCCCCATCTAAGGCCAAATAAATCATTTGAAAATATCTAGAAAAAGTTCTTCATGCTTGTTAAAAAAAATCGAACTGAGATCTCTGCAATAAGCGGCAAGTTTTATCCTGATTGCATCACCTGAGTGTGTCAAATTTTTTTTTTTTTTTTTGATAAATTTAGAACTGGTGATTAGAAAAGTAGCATGGGTTCACACTCCGGAGCTGTTTTGGGTCTCCTTGCTTTATTTTGTTGAAAACAATCGACCTGCTTGATTGTTTCATGACTTCCATTGTGGAGCTGATACAATAGAAATCTTAGCTTTCCGTGCCAACGCATGATGATTACACGAGTTTCTTAAGATTTCATTTTCTGAATGATAAATGAATATTCTAGAAAGCTGGAATACTCATTAATTTTTATTTTGTCAAATTTTTTATGCAGATAGATCAAATAATTATATAATTAATTCCTACGGATGAACTTAGAACTTCTCAAAGTATTGTGCTCTTATTATAGGACACCAAAAATAATAAATCAGATTCATCCATTAGGATCCTCATGAAGGCCTATAACTCACACAACCTTTCTTTCCCTCAGTTGATTCGTTATTATTTTTTTATATATAACTTCGCGCTCACAAAATCTGTAAGACAACTATGTCGTGCGTGGACAAGTATTTAAGGTAAGAAGGAATCTATTAACGAGATTCTTGAAAATATGGAGTTTTATACTCATTGTATAACTCCATGTATAATCATGCCATTTATCCATGTTCCAAAGAACATGAATAAATGGAATGAAGGAAGAAGATGAGAAGCTAGTTCAGTATATTGGAAGACGAACTGTGCATGGTTCTTGACCAGTGGTTGGCTGCTCGTGTTGTTCTTACAACATTAGAGTAGTTATGAAAGTAGCCCATGAGAGTAGTTATTTAAAAATCATAATGCAGAAACAGAGCGCCTATGAGGAAAGGATTGTAGTATGGAGTCAATGAGAGCAAGGTCATTTATTAGACAAATTGTCATCATCTGTATACATAAAATCAAAATTCTAAATGGTTTCGGTGCACCACTCCAAATTTAAAAAACATATTCAGTGGGCTGGATTTGGGATTTATAATGTGTTAATTGAGCAGGAGAGAAGTAGTGTTTTGAAAGAAAAATAATACCAAATTTATGGAGGATGAAGAGGCTATGGGTGTGATATGTTTATGCTTATGCCAGGATAAGCTACATGTAGAAGTCAGCCTTAGAAGGGAAAGCTGATCTTGATTGGAAATCGAAACATTATCAAAACGTAACAGGAAGTGCTGCAGTAGGATCTTTCTGTTGAAACGGAACTGTGTTTGATTAGCATTGAAATTCACTCTCTTCACCCTACTTGAGAATGATAAGAAGATCAGTGTTCGAGACATTGGTTATGGAAAATCTTGAAGCTTGAATCATTTAAGTATTACGAGATTTCTCGGAAATTTAGAGTACTCTCATCAGCAAAATTATGGGTAGGATTTGAAGATAGACAGAGGTCATTGGTATACAGGAGGAAGAGCTCGGGTGAGAGTATAGAAGGCAAATATTCCACCATTGATAAAGAAAGAAATCTGCTGAGAGGGAGCTGGTGTAATCTAATATTAAAGGGTTGGAATGAAACTATAAGATAGTAGTTGGGTAAGAAGACTTGGATGCAAGACAAGATTAAATTCTTTAGAAACATCAAGAGCGACCATATAAAGATCTCCAAATATTTTCACAGTCTGTAGCCAAATGTGGGTGAGGCTAAAGAGGAGGTCTGTTGAAGAACGAGAATGGTAGAATCCGTACTGGTGATTATTCATTAGCCGATAGATCTCCAGGTACTAAAGAAGCTCGTTGCTAATTACCTTCTCCAACACTTTAATGAGTATTGAGGTGAGAGTAATAGGGGATTTATTCCACTTTTTTATGGAGAGGCTGGATAAAGGTTTTCATCCATGCTATTGAATAGATGTCAGATGAGTATCGATGTTTATATAAAGCAATGAAGTTAATATTTGTCAACGGCAATAGTTTATCCTTAATAAAAATAAGCTCCCTCTGACAATGAATTCTTGGACTCCAGTGGAGGTGTCATGGAATAATAATAATAATAATCTACTCGTTTGAGGATTATGAATAATATTCCAAATATAGCACATTTTCCTCACATTTTTATAAACTGAATTTATTTCTTTACCTTTGCAGAGAAATATAATATACAAGTATTTTCTTATAACTTTTTAATTTAATTCATTTCGTTTTTTAATGCCTATTAGAGCATTGCAGAATCCTGAGCCATTACTTTCTTGTCCAGAACTCACTGATATCTGTTAGGCAATAATTCTTCTGTCCAAAAATATTAATCTCTTTTATCTCGTTTTCACTCATTTAAACAGAAACTCGCGTGTACCAATGTAATACATTCGTACTTTATAGGCTGTTTTTACGTACTTATTGTACTTGATTATTTATTTTCTATCTTTAAAGTAGCTTTTCTAAATTCAAAAGTACCGCGGTTTAAATTTTTTTTTATCGTAACGAAACAGTAAAATTCTACCATCTCATATTTAGAAAATAATTTTATTATTTTAAGTATTTTTATAAAATTTATTATTTTAAAATAATAAGTAAAATAAGGATATTTTCAGTAGAATACTTGATTTATTTCTTCGCTATAAGTTGTTTTACAATATTTCACATATGCGCTGTATTTTAATTTAATAAGGATAAAGATTCAATTTCGATTTTTTTTTCACTGAAGCAAAAAATTTTAAATTTTAGTAAAGGTATCAAATACTAAATTTCATTAAATTCCGGCCAGTCGATACGGAGTCGTCAATGTTTTATGATTTTTTTAACATTCAAATTTTACATTAAATGGTTTCATTCCAATAAAAATTGGGATAACTCGATTAGAATAAAAAGCTAAATTAGAATAAAATTAAAATAAAAAGCTAAATTAGAATAAAATTAAAATAAAAAGCTAAATTAGAATAAAATTAGAATAGAAAGCGAAATTAGAATAAAAGCCGTCCAGCAAGAGCTTAAAAATACGGAGAAAACAATTCTATTAATAGGTGTTTACGCATATTGTAGACATAACTTAAAATGATTGCTTCAGACTTTCAGCCAGGTGTGAGTCATCATATTATGAAACACTGTTCTTACTATTCTGGCTTAGTTAATTGAGCTTCATAATATGATTCTTCGGATGAAACACGTACTCTCAAATCTACACTGCAATTGCTAAAAATAATACCTTTTAAGTTAATCTGAATTCACTAAAAATGAGGTCGAAAGTAACTTGTCAACTTCGTTACTTGCAATATATAATATAATAAGATTTAAATTATGCATTTATTCTGTAACTAGACAGTGTATTAAAAATATAAAAGATAATACGCGCATAACAGCAAAAATCGAATAACTTACGTATAACAGCAGATTTGTTTTTTCACTTTAACTAAACACCGAGAGCCATCTACGTGCTTTGACAAGTTGGAAAAACTTTTCGTCTGCTAGATATTTTCTGGATGTTGTTACATGTTACATCCGCGCCACCTGCAATAGTGTATTTTACGACGTCTGCTTATTAAAAAAAAATGTGATATTTGAGTATCTAATTCTTCATAATCTAGTTTCATTGCACTTTTTTTTTTGTAGAAGCAATAATAATTTTATAATGTACTGTTTCGCAAAAGTTAAGTTACAGTTATACGTTATATATACATATTTACATATATTTTTATAGATCTCACACACTTTCATTCACCTAATTCGTTTAACTGATGATCAGATCGTTATTATTTTAAACGATATGTGGCTAATGTTTAAAATGTGCAAAATTAAAAAACAAATATCTCCGTAAATACCTAACGTCTTATTTTACGGCCAATATTACTGATTTATTTTCTGTACAAAGTGATAGAAGAATAATACTGTGTATTTTATATTTTATGCAGCATTGGATTAGGCGATCATAGCACTTCATGCATTTTATGTACGAAAAAAAAAAATCATAACGTTGTGCAATAGTATTTTCTTCAGAAGCATGAAAAAAGCCTGTCCACGCAATTAAGTTTTGTTGTTAGTGATTCTTTCATTGCAATAGTCGAGTCGAGTCTTTTCAATTTACTTTTTATTTTTTTAAATTTTTTAAAAAGTTACTGCAAGAAAGTTTCCAGTCGGTTAAAAGTTACTCCAATGAATCCCATCAGACTTCATATCGGAAGCATGTTAAAAAAATAATAAAATAATAAAAAGTAAGTGAATTTTTGCATAATGCGTATGGACAGAAGCAAACAAAAACGAATATTGAAAATAAAACCTAAAATTTTTTAAGTTTTTTTTTTTTTAGGAAAATGTAATCAATTCATATAAATAACAGTTAGGATCAGGAACATCACTTCTTATAGCACGTCGCAGCTGAGCTCCCAGCTACTTACTGATAAAAATGGAATAAAAGAGTGTCCAACTTCCTTTTGGGAATGAATTTACATTATTTATTTAATTATATTTATTCTATTAATAATTTGTGCATTTTATTTTGTGATTTTAAATTCACAATATAAGTTATCAATCGAATCCCACTTTGTGTTTGTTTAGACAAATATGAATTTATTTAAAAAATAAAAAATAAAAAAACGCAGGTTTTCCAATCCTGGTCTACTATATAAAAGTAATTGCAAGACATAAGCCACTTCAGTCGGATTGCTTTCGTATCATATTGTCTAGTTAGAAGAGAGATATGACATATGGTCAAGTTCGATACTCATTTTACTTAAATACTTGGATATATGATGTCAACACAAACTTCATAATTTGTCTGCTATAAGCGTTTGTCCTTGAATGAAACCAAAGCTGTCTTATACTGACTTGATGGATCTTCTTGATTGAAGCCGCGAGCAACAACAGCAAGTCTATTTAAATAAGACTATACTTAACGTATCAAGTGTAGTTAAGCTGAACAATTTGCTTCTTATTCTAGCTCCCATACAGAGTATCCCATCGCCTAGTGAGTTCTATAACAGCTTTAGGTATTCAAGGACATACAAGAAGGCATTCTTTAAAGTTAAAGTAATCACATTTAAGTGATAAAAAAAATATCGCGAATAGAGTGCGAGACATTCTTTAAAAGTAAAGCAAATGAAGTTTTTTTTTTCTTTTACAAATATTCCTCCAATGAGGCGTGTTGTAATGGTGCAAACATAGCCGTTATAAGTCCAATAAATACCTTAGTTTAAGAGTTATACTGAAAGTAATCAGCGTGGACTGATCGCCTCTAAATTACTTTGATACCTTCAGAACGGTCTTCTGACTTATTGTAATATGCAATATAAATCAAATCTATAGGAATGTCATCAGTTGTTAACTTTGCATTCACCTTCAGATTCCATGACTAATGATCATTTCTTTTGTATTGCAAAAAAATAAAAAAAAATGAACTATTTTACAATTTATTCGTCGTTGAGTATATCAAAAGTTAATCATTTAAGAGAAAAAAAAAAAAAAAAAGCAAGAAAAATTGAAGAGTATTCCGATAGTTCCGTTTTTCATTTTTTGTAATTTCTTATATGAATAAAGTCTGCTAATGAAACAGAAATAAAATAGTAATACTGACTGAAACACAAAAACGTACGTAGAAACGAAACATGGTGAAGATCGAAATACGTTTTATTTTTCACAGTGCGATTTAGAGGTTGAAATGTGGCAATATGAAGTCCCGTGATTATTCTTAATTTTTCATACGGATTTTTTGATAAAACAAGTGAGGTGCTTCTTAAGTCTTCTTTTAAAATGACCTGAAAAGAGAAAATAATTATTAAACCACACATCAGAAGATCCTAAAAAATTTTAACTAATGGTCTTCACCCGCTTTCCAAAATTATCATTTTCCTTGTCTTTCTCTCATAATTATATAATATTTTATAATTATAATTTTATAATTAAATATTTGCAATTTTTTTTTACTTTTAATTAATGCAATTATAAAATTCTATGTCAAAACTCGATACTGCACTCGAATTTACAACATACGTTAAAAATTGTGTTAATATTAAAACGCATTAAATTTTATTTTTTTGTATGGAAAATGCGTTCTTTTTCCTGTCTGTCCCTAAGATAGTTCTACCTAAATTAGGAATAAGAAATCTTGTTCCTTATGCAGCACTCAATACATTTAACTGCGACATAGTGAAAGTGCATACCGGTTACCCACTGATTTCCAAAAAGTTGACGATAAACGAGTGTCTCTGTTGTTTTGGGGAAAACGAAATGAATAATAAAAATAATTAATTGATTAATAAAAAATAAAAATGAATAATAATAAATTACAAAACTTTATTATTATTCATTTCATTTAAGGTCAGTGTATTATATCTGTTAACCGGGTGTGTTTTTGTGTTAATTCTTCAGGCCGGTGTGCCTGTTTTGTGGGATGAACATCTGAGTTTCCACGAAAAACCTTTCCACCTCTGTATGACAGGTTAACTCATAATCAGTTGAAAAATTGGTACTAAAGTTCCGCGCGTTCTAAAGGAAGGAGAATATTAAAATCCTGGTTTTTTTGCAACAGAAGTGCAATTTTGTAGCATTGTTTTTGGAAAATCTGATTTTATTGTTTAATGTTACAAGATCTTTTAACTACATTTTCTGTTTATTTAATTTATTATTATTTTTTTTTGTGCAGTTTTAAATATATTTTATATTTATATATCATTTATCATTTATTTTTAGTCTATGGGTTCAAGAGTAGTTTAAATGTTATGTTGATAATTCAGTAGCGGCCGGTGAAAATTTTAAGTAAGGGTGCTGCATATACAAAATAAAAAAAATAAAAATTATTTTTTTCCTAATCAGTAAGTAACCAATTTATTAATAAATAAATTTACATGTTAAAATATTGCTTTATTAAAAATATTTTATCCTCACCACGAACAAACACCAATAATAAAAGTTTCGTATCTCACAAAAATAACGCGCAAGCATACGATACACTGCCCAAAGGAGCAGTGTCGGAATGGCTTGTAACGTGCAATCACAAGCGCAATCGAATATAGGCGAGTCTGGCTGCAATTGGTCGAACGCGATAATATCGACACTGTGTTAGATCGCAGTGTGTTTGTTTCGTAATCTAAAGCGTTAATCGAACAATTCCAATTATTAACTATTCAATCACTGTCGAAACATAAGCTGTAACCTTTAACATGTTATACTGCATTTATATAATGTTGTAAGCATTGTTATTATTTATAAACACAAACAAAATTTAAACTTTACATTTTTTCCTTGGGTTGCTGCAGTGTCGCAGTGCTTATGTACTGGCCGCCACTGGTTGATATGACGCACGAGTGAAATAAAGTACATATACCATATTTCTCACACACGCATGATACATTTTGGTTGCGCAAATTGGAAAGCTATAGATTTTCAGATTTTCTTTGATTCCATTATTATTAGATTTTCTTTGATTCCATTATTATTAATATGATTGTGGTTTTGTTTAGCCCTTTTCCCATCCATAATCATAAACTTTTTACTTACAAAAATACTTTTGCGTAAGTAATAATTTCATTATTTTATTTTGTTGGTCGCTTCTAACAGATTGTTGTGTTTTTTGCGCTTTTTTTTATTTATATATGTACATACATTCAATGTGCAAATGGACGTATTTATTAAACCTTTCTTTATTTACAAACACATTAGTGTTCTCTTTAAAAACATTTAATTTTATTACAGATATAGAATTTATGCACTTTACGTATTCTGGTGGCGTGCCAAAAGATATTGTCTCTCGTGCTACTGTTGGTATGCGTGACACAGATTCGCCATCATTGGTTTATGCTTTTTCGGTTATTACACGTGCACAAAAGAGTGCGCGCTTCGTTGAACCTGATATTCGATCAGCATGACGTAGTGGGTTTGTATGGCTATACACACAAGCAGAATATGTATCAGTTCCAAACTATAAATTTTACATTGTCAATTTGTAAGTCTCGAATAATCAGAATCACAACCGGTTTGCCGACTTATTTCTTATTTCAAGTATCATTGGGAGACCTAACATTTTTCTCACAATGCAAACTTAAAAAAAAAAAAAGAAAAAAGAGGATGAGAAGAAGAAGGCGAGAACTCTCCCCTTCTCCGTTTAGTCTGCTTTGTGTACTTCTCTACACGAAAATGTTTGGAGGGTTTATCGTTGATTGATTGGCATTAAACGACCAAAAGTGTTTGAGGTAAACATGCCCAAGGCCATTGTGGTGTAGTGAGGTGATCATGCACATCAAGATAAAAGGCAAAATTTCCTTCTCCAGTAATTAATTAGAACATATATACAAAGTAGGAAATAATATTAAAAAATCATCCCCACCCAGTTCGTAAGGAAATTGTCCAACCAGTTTTTCCTTTACTTCCCTTCCTTACACTACTTCCGATGCTTTGCAGTTTAATCACTACCAAATGGATCTAGACATCTGTACCTTCCTGTACAATTGAATTCAATGAATCAGACAACTTTTTTTTTTTTCAAGCTTCAAGAGAACGATTTGGGTGCTTCCTTTTCCATCAGATGTGGCAGTTTCATGCTTGCTGTTAAAAATTCAAAACAGCAGTAACATCGCTGTTGTCAAAACATCAGGAGAATATAACGCGTAGGAAGGTTCAATTTTCAATCGGGGACTCTAGTTATATTAAGTCGTTATTTGAGTCATGTAGACACGTGTTTTCGACTGTTTTATTATTATTATTATTATTATTATTATTATTATTATTATTATTGTTATTATCTTTTTGGCCTTGGATATCAATTAGTGTTTTCTGGCCAGAGATTTCTGGATTTTTTTCTTTCTTTCGGAATATCTCTTGTCGAAAAGATGAACTCAAACAGAAGTTTGAGTTAATTTCTTGAAATAGAGATCATTTATTATGGCGCAATTCAAAAGTATGGCGCATTAGGAATGCGCCATACTTTTGAATTCGAGTAATGTTATCAGAGAACATATCAGAATGACATTTTTTTTTTTTTCGGTTTCATCGTCTGCTGTGAATTCCATCGATCACATACGATATATAAAACGAGCCATAATTGAATGAACCAAATCGTGTAATCGTGAATAATATTAGGAATATATCTCGATCGTTAAAAATGATTAATTGGTAGTTTTAAAAATTTTTTTTTCGCTTATTCAGATAGTTTAGCTAATATAAACTTTAATAAAAGTTCCGCAAGCATGATTTGTTGAAAGACTAAATTTAGATCATTTCATTTATAAATGTATATTGCTGGTTATTATCAGCGGGAACGATGACAGTTATTTTATTCGAAATGAATTCCTTCAGTCAAATTTGATTATAACACATTTGAAATGCACTAAAAAGGGGGAATGCAGAGGAGGAGAAGGCTGATAAACAAGAAACATTGATTTTTCAGTTATGTATATTCAATGACGAAAGACTAAACTTAATTCTTTGAAATAAACATAAAATAAGATCCAAGATTCATTTTTATCCACTTAAACAAGCAAATTATTTCCGCACAAAGTAAGAACAGGAAGAATTTAGCAAGAAGGAATCATTTATTTACTATTCACGGTTTGAATCTTGAAAAATAACAGCCCACTACATGCGGATACCCATTTTAATTATAGTCTTTTCTCGGTAATGTTTAGCGAGCATCTTTGGTTCAACCCTGCCCTTTTGCACCATAATTTACTATTAAAAGAAAGCAAAACAGCTGTAATAACTAGGCTAGAATCAGTTTGAATTTAACAAGATAACTTTCTTTTTGCGAATACTTAATCACATTTTTCGCCCACAAAACGCAACATGTCGACAGCTGGGAATTAGGCAGGTGGAGTGAACTGTTACAATGACAGGTTATATATCAGAAAGTAATTGTGTAAGTAAAGATACCAGCAGGTGTTCAACACAAACTCTTACCTTTTGGGAAGTTTTTCTTATGTTTTGTGAAGTACAGGAAATCAGGAAGTATTGTCTGCTATGAGCGAATGCATGTGTGAAGAAAAAAAAAAGCGAGTGAAAGTGTCAACAGATAGAAAGAAAGAGAATAGGAGCGAGCGAACCAGAGAGAGAGAGAGAGAGAGATCGGTGCATTTTCCAACAGACAGGAAATTGCAGTGTATACGTGCGACGCTACACTAGTCGGTTTTCTCAGTAGATTCCATTTGCACGTTTTCGCAAAGAAAATACGTCATCACCGTTTGGACAACAATAACAGTTCTGACGTAAGAGGACTTGGTTGCTATGATCGAAGTTGCTATGATGGATTCTGTACAACTTTAGCGCTGCTGAAAAGAAGCAAAAAAGCCAAAGAAATCAAATAATTCAGGCGTTGATAAATACTAATATGGCAACAAAAATCACCAAATAATGCTCTAGGATGACTGAAGTAATCGCTTTTCTCATTCAACAAATATATATTTTTTTTTAGTCAATTTAGTTTAAAGAAGCATTTGATTACATTCTGGGGAGTGGCAAATGCGATTACCGTCCGGTGCAAGATAATTTTACTACCCAACACCTATGTCTGATCACATAAAATTAAATTTTGACGTTGGCGTTTCCCTGATGGCTTTGCTTTAATGTAGTGATTTCTAACCTTTTCTGTCCCCAGCCATAAATCAGTCATTACCTCGATTACAGTAGAATCCCAATTATCGGAAATAAATGGGACCAAAGGGTATTTTTTAGATGATCGTCTGCTTCTGATAATCGAGCTTTTCTATCGACTTTTTTTCACCTAGTGCGAGGTTAAGATTTTAAAAGGAATAATTGTTCACAATTCTATAAAAATGTATTTCTTGTTGCACATTTATTTATAAATATTGCATAATATACAAATTTATAAAATAATAATAGTTAAATTTATATGTATACATTTTTTTATGTAAACTTGTAAATGTAAAGTGTAAATCAAAGAAATTAAGAAAAATTAATACAATCCTATATTTATTTATTTATTTTTATTTTTAATATAATTAATTTTTTGCATAGTGGAATCGTTTCTTGGCAAAATTTGGGAAAACTTTTCTAATTTAAATAAAATAACAATTCGTGCTCTTAAAATTATCGGTTTCAAGCAGTCCATTTTAGTTTAGTTGAAGAATTAGACCCAATTATGTGGCGATGTATTATTATTATTATTATTATTACGGGCAACTCCAAGGAGTCCTTAGATTCATCGGGGGAGGCCCTAAACATAATGTCAAGAACAACTATTCGCCATCCACACAGTATCTATCATACTTTGCCTTGAACTCATTCACAGTCATGGCACCCACAACAGACTCAGGCAGCTTATTCCACTCATTCATCACTCTCCAAGTTAAAAAAACCTACTTTTAACACCCTTGCTAACCACATTCTTGCCCAGTTTCCATGGATGGCCCCTAATCCTCCCACCACCAGTCCTGTTTTCAAAAATATCCTCTGAATTAATCTTATAGAAACCCTTCAGTAATTTGAATCATATCACCTCTTTTCCGCATATCAACCAATTTCTGCAAACCACAAATCTTCAACCTGTTCTCATAAGGTTCGTTCCATGGACCTGTTATCATCTTGTAAATGTATTATACAATATATCGCCAGATACTGCTCTAATAATGTTATCAGAGCAGTATTACAAGTGCCTTTATATGGCGATCTTCGATCATTTCTATGCTTCTGCTTAGTGAACTTCTAGTATATTTTAATTAATAGAGTTTATTTGTCTAGGGGGAAGAGGTACTAGATTTAGTTCCCTTGATGGTTATACATGGCCAGGGAATTTAGGAAAATAATTTCAAATAACTTGAAAATATTCCGTTGCTGTTTGACCACATAAATGAAACATTTTGCGTTTTATTATGCCTATAAGAAGGAATCCAACCTGACAAGTGTAGTCCTAGGCGATCAGAAAATGAGATAGTGATTTTATTCGTTGACGAAGACAACAGAGTTTTTCTAACGGAAACTCGGATTTTTCATCCCGCATACAGACCAAACGTCCATTAGTAGGCGCTTCACGGTGTGTTGATGGAGGGTGGGCAATGCAGACAGTGGATTTTGTGAAGTGGAGTGCACTTCCACAATGACTCCTTGGAATGTAAATAATATCATGTCATGTAAATAATAATAATAGAAAAAATATCATTCTAGAAAATATTGTTCCTAAAAGAGTCCGAGTAAAACCAAAATCGCGCGATTGCACGCACGCACACGGGACACAGTGTGTGTGTGTGTGTGTGTGTGTGTGTGTGTGTGTGTGTGTGTGTGTGTGTGTGTGTGTGTGTGTGTGTGTGTGTGTGTGTGTGTGTGTGTGTGTGTGCGTGCGTGCGCGTGCGCGCGCTCGCGCATTTAATTCATTTGGCGAAAACCAAATGAATTAAATGGGTTTGAGTCACTGAGTTAGAGACAAAAGACTCGCGTTAATTGTTATTCATTTGTTTAACTTCGTCGAAGTCAATAATGTTGTTGCAGTTCTTAAAAAATCATACAGAAAACAATATGTTTGAAACTTATGTAAAAAATTAATTACACTATTCTAGAATATATATGTAATGTATTAAGCGCGTAGTATAGAAAATCTATTGTTGGATCCCCTTTAGTACGAAAACGATCATTTAATACCGTGATGTACAAAGATCAAATAAAAACTTAAATCGAAAGTCAAAATAATTCAAAACTGACATAAAATTACATCACAGTATTGCTGTATCGTCAAGTCACAGATATCCGGTTTTGAAATATCTAAAAAGTAAAATAGGCTTCATGCAGTGTTGCCATATTTGGAGGAGACGAAATCGGGACACACATGCTTTGAAAATATATATATGGGCAGCATTGAGCAGCTACCTGCAGGGAAATTGCAAGTCATGGTCAAATGATCCAAATGAGTTATTTGCTTTACATCGTTGAGAAAACTTGGCATGTAACGCATTACATTGTTTAGCCACATTTGGTACATTTTATAGATAATTATTCGAAATGATAAATGAGCATATAATTCCATTAAATACGATAAAAATGCCACAAAATATTATATTTACGTTACTTTTAAGTTACATGTTCCCGGTTTTTAATGTCTTTGGAATTTTCAAATGCAGATACTAGTGCAACTTGCGAGAAGTGCTAGCAATTGGTTATTTGAAATAACTACAGCACCTAATGCGCACATAAAAACTATATTCGATTTCTATTGGATCACTTAAAATTAGATGAAAGGTATATATATTTATTTTAAATTTGTATTCAATGGATAAGATTTATAAAAGTGGTATTTACTAATTCCGATTCTTGGAAATTTGACTGGACATCAAGTGCATTGTTATTGTTCCAACTTTTTTTTGCAGTTATAAATATCTTATATCATGTGTCTATAAGAATCTTCTATAAATTGTATAACATAATTTTTCGGATGTTAGACTCTTCCTTCTTTTACAAACTCGCACAAAATCGTACCTTCTGCAAACGTTATTTAAAGTGATACTTCCTAGTGAACTACAAGTTTTATATTTAAAAAAGTAAAATATAATATTAAAGGATGCCTAAGTATCCCTGTGGAAATTGCTTTTTTCTTCTAGCGCTAGACCGCCCGAAGTAAGACCTAGGTTCGATTCCAGTCGCTAACTAGAGTAACGCTTTCTAGACCGATTCCCGACCTAGTCGATCTTTGACATCATCAAGGGAGTTTTTTTCTTTCCAAAAGCTCGAGTGTTTAACCCCATCCGGAGTTTAAGACAAGGAGATGGTGACAGTTGTCAGTAGTACTCTCTCTCTCTCTCTCTCTCTCTCTCTCTCTCTCTCTCTCTCTCTCTCTCTCTCTCTTTCTCTCCAGAAAGCCTTGGTTCATTGTCAGCTTAAGCTTACTATCAGCGAAAGATGGAAACCAGTTATCTACTATCCTAAAAATTAATTAGGACTAAAGGAGCTCAGCCTGCACCCTCAGAAGAATAAAAGGCGTAAGACAATTTATTTTTACAATATAAAAATATATTATATCAGTATATTATTTTATATTCTCGTATAATAATAAAAGTATTAGTTATCAGCAGTGATATAATGTATTAATAACATGTTTCCTTGCAATTCTAATTTTTCCTTGCATCTTATGTCCATTGGTCTGTTCGCAGCCAAGTAATGTTTCAAGTAATTGATTATGTTTCAAACAAGCCAATTACTTGGCTCGTTTGAAACATAACCAATTCTCTGATATAAGCATTAATCCTACCTGTATGTTGTTCTATAGCCGTCAATTGCGTGTGTTCTTCTGGCCGGCTTGCCTGTTTTGCAGGATAAAATACTGGCGTTTCTGATCTCTGAGGATGAAATCGGTTAACTCACCTTCCGATGAACACAATACAATGTACTCGAAGTATCGGGTTCGTCTTTCTTCACCATGATAATTAAATTCACAAATTTATTTTTTCTTACAACAATACAAGTTTAATTTTGGAAGTCAACTATAGAAAAATTGCCTTTGAAAGTAACACACATTATAAATCTCTTCCAAAAAAAAAAGCTGAGCAATAAACAGGCAATTCTTTGCTCGTCTTTTTAAATCACATTTCATAAAAAAAACGAATAATATTAAAGTGGGTTTCATAATATAATAATTTCTATTAATATAATGTATGTTGTCAGCAATATTTATTACTATAATATCATAAATAATAATATATATCATGGTTATTTGCTATAAGAATAGCGTATATTTATTATTATTACGTGTCCCTCCCCCCTAGGAGTCCAAGTATTCCTCGTCGGAGGACAACATACTTAATTCTCCCAACTACCTAATCCTCCCACCAATACAGAACGCCGTTTACTGCCCACCATCACCACCGATAGAATTTTTTTGTTTGCAAATTGCGTGAGTTCTTATGGCCGATTTGGGGGATTAAAAACCCCACTTTCCGGGAGGAAAACCCCGCTACCCACCGTATAAGATCGATTCGCTCACTTTTATGTCTTCTTTCAATTGCGCTACAGAGGCGCTTAAATTTTATATCAATAAAAATAAAAATAAAAACTTGTCTATCCATAGAAGGTATTATTTTATTTCATAATGGTTTTTGAAATAATGATAAGATATACCAATAATCAACTCTCAAGGAATCTGAGGACCCCTTGTTGGAGGACCCCTCTACTCCGCTACACACACAACTCACCATCTCCCCTACTAAATCCCTCAACTACACTACTACTATCAACACACATTTCATTTAATAATTTAAACTATGAAGAATAAATAAATTACTGTAATTCTCATACTGATTAACATATTTTATTTAATGCCTTTAATTTATTATTGTTCTATTATCCTCAGGTTTAAATTGTTGTCCACTAAACGCAATCCCTAAAAGGGATTGCGTTTAGTGGACAACGTCTTGTGATCCTCAAGATCACAAGACAGCTTAAAGCTGCACGTTCAGTTATGCAATAATTGGGAATACCATTCTGCATCTTCATTTTCCTCGTGACAATAATTACCATAATTTCTTTACCTCTTTTCGAACAATGAGACGTGTGGGCTTAATTTTGGAGATTAATTTGCGAGGAAATGCATTATGGTCTTTAAGCGATGCTGCTGAAGCAAAGTGTGACTCACATATTTTTAATGTTTATAGAATTTCAGGGTGTTAAGTATATGCAGTCCCGTTGTTAGGGTATATGCTTCCCCTAGGCAAGCACTATTTTGCCTCCCGTAAATTCAAGAAAATGTGTAAAATTAAGAAAAATAAAAGGTAATTTTATGGTTGAGATATAATTTTGCTGGATTTCGTCGTTTTATAAACTTGCCTATCCTAGGCATCGCCTTAGTTGCTTGATGGGTTACGACGACCCTGACGATATGCCAGTTATTTCTCTTTGTCTATTGGTAAATATGATTACGTCTTGCATTAAATAAATTTGTTAAATAAATATTAAAATTTGTTTATTTGGTTTTTTTAGTACGTTGTTTTAAACTAAGTAAGAATGTCTACTTGCTAATACATAATTGAGCCTCCGTAGCTGAGTTGGTTTCAACGGAGCTCTTTGGTTGGAATGGTATTGGTTCGAATCCCGTCTATGAGGCGAAGAACATTTCAGGACTTTTCAATCAAGCGTGAGTTAGCTGGCTGGTCTCATATGGAGGTGGGAGTTGGCACCGAAACTGGGGTTTTGCGCCCTTCGAAACAGGCAAACCGGCCTCGTGATATACAAATCTACTGGCAAAAATACTAATCAGGCATGGAAGGCAACAGGAAACCATCTTGTTCTATTATTATTATTACTATTCCCTAGTAAAATAGCATTGCTACCCCCACTAATCATTAGTTTGAAGAAAGAAGAAGAAGAAGAAGAATACTCAATTAGACGCCTTTGTAGCTCAGACCATAACGACTGCATTTTTTTGTAGGAAAGACCCGGATTAGAATCCTTCCTAGCAAGTGAAGAATCTATATTATTGCTATATTATTCAAGAAGCTTCGAAATCCGAAAAAAAAATAACATATAGCAGATGGTAATAACAACAGAACAGACAACTCAGGTCTAGCCCATCATTTCGTGATTACTAACCACACCATTGATTGGGATAGCAGCTCTATGCCTTACCTACCCCCTAGCAGAAGATTTTCATTGTAGAAATTTCAAGGAAGCCGTTGTAGCCCTCCGTTCTGGAGAAAATCTTAACAGAAACCAGGGAATGATAATAGCTGACATGTGGAAAACCTTAATAAGATCACTCAATGTGCCAGAATTTAATTTTCAAAACTACAGAACGTGCTATCATTACAGTGACTAACACAACCCTCTCCATGCGTGTAATGTTGCGCGTTTTGTTTCAATGTTTAATTTATACGATAGTGTTACTCCATTTTCTCTGTGGTAGCCACTTTGAAATTTTTTTTTTTTTCTCTTACCGTTATAAGACCTGAATAAGCCGGACAGCCCCGTCGGCGAAACTTGTTGATATTAGATATTTATAAATCATGGTCAATTAAAGATCAATATATATTTCATTTTAATTATATGTTTGAATGACCAAATATAATCTAAACAAATTTTGTTTCCTACTAAATAGAAAAAAAGGAAATTCGATCTGCTAACAGCGAAGCAAATGCTTCTGTGTCAGCGCTATCGGTGCAAGGAAAATTAGATCAATGGTTCATGGCATCAAGGTAACCAGCGTCAGCAGAGGTAGTAATTATATAAACGAGAATGCAACTCACTTGTGAATTTAATTATTGGTAATCCTCTATAGCGATACTAAAAGGGGGGAAAACGCATTCTCGTAATACGTCTTTGTGAAAGTTCACAGACGTACATTGCAAAAGTACTAAATATTGATTGTATCAACTGTATGCTTCCTTTGT
The DNA here is from genome assembly GCF_054136105.1 of Typopeltis vanoorti. Classification (NCBI taxonomy): domain Eukaryota; kingdom Metazoa; phylum Arthropoda; class Arachnida; order Uropygi; family Thelyphonidae; genus Typopeltis; species Typopeltis vanoorti. The sequence continues at coordinate 80,212,112 of NC_143561.1, forward strand.
AACGATCCCAACACTAAAAATATTAGGCAAATAAAAGTGAGTACTTAATAAATCTACGCTACGGAATCAATTAAGATTAGTGTCTACTTATAATTAAACTGTATATATAAATTACGAAACTAATATTTGCTCAAAGAAGTGCCATATTTACGCATGCGCAACTACGGCAGCAAATTACAAAAGGCGTCACATTCTGCGTTTCCTTTCAAATCATTAATAACGCTGGCTGTTATAATTAAAATATAATACAGTACAGTAGTTTTAAATCGTTATAAATTTATAATAATTTGAAAATTTCGTTCGTTATTACTCAATAAATGAATAAATAATATATATATATATATATATATATATATATATATATATATATATATATATATATATATATATATATATATATATATATATATATATATATATATATATATATATATATATATATATACACACACACACACACACAGCGATATCGGAGAAACAAAATAAAATATGACCAAGTTGTTTATATCTAGTATTACTCTGGAATAAGCAGGCGAATTTCCTTTGTACTTCATATTACGTTGTCTGCTAAGTAAATAATATATATATAGCAACAGATACTAAGCCAACATTATAATAATAATAATAATAATAATAATAATAATAATAATAATAATAATAATAATAATAATAATAATAATAATAATAATAATAATAATAATAATAAATTGAGATATTTGTAAATAAAAGAAAACAACGAACAGCAGTCCATCAGATATACAGTTCTGTAAATTAAATATTCGTTAAGATTTAAAGAGACTGGATGATAACATTGAAAAGAACATACATTAACCTGGAGGAGGAGGAATGAGTTTCTATAATACATGCAGAATTAGTATAAAAATTCAATTAGAAAAGAATAAATTCGTTTCCATATTTTTAACAAAGGGATGTGATGAAGCATTAGGGAAGAATGAAACTTAAAAAAAAATATGATGCAAACAAAAATAGTTTGCACCATAAAAAATCTATAACCTGCGTTCCGAGAACTTCTTATGACCTTTTGCTTAGTCTAGCGAATGTCTGGTTGGGTTATATAGTGCGTCTAATGTCGCATCAACCAGGAGGGGGAATGAATTTAAAGAAGGGTTGATTCTTGAAGCTCATAAATTGATTCCATCTGTGAGCAGTCCTCTTCTCTACAGCTTATTTTTAGAAAACTCATCTAAACATCCGGTTGTGATCTGCATTGATATTTAGTTAGCTCTTTTGAAGTCAATGGTAGGATTCATTTACCACCGTGAAGTTCATGCTTCACATGATATCGACTTCCGCCAATACTAAAAGCTGCAGAATGGCTGACAGTGAACAGTAGGAAACTTTGGGTGTTGACCATCGGGAAAACAGAACATGAATACTCGAGTCTTATTTGCCAGCATAAAACAACAGCTATGTACAATGTCACAGATAATTAAGAGGGAGACGAAGGCGGTCAGTGAGAACATTCTTAGACCGTAATGTTGTAAGAAGCCAGATGCGATCATAACTCGGACCGTAAAAAATCTATAACCTGCGTTCCTTGATATACCTTGAAATTCTAGCATAAATCTCGATAGCTTTGGAAACTATGAACTTCTGATTAATAAATTCACTAGCGCACTATAGGAGAAACGGAAAGTCCTAAACTCTCCTGTCTTTTTTTTCCTTCAGCTTATATAGTCTGCCTGACTTCCTTCCTTTTAACCATCATTTCTATCTTTTAATGAGTCAGCTACTGTCGACTCGCATGCTGTAATCGTGTTGTGATCGCACGCACTGATGGCAGCCTATGATAACAACTCGTTGGAAGTTCGCCTAACTCTGAACCACACCCCATTTCCAGTACTATACACATTTGCAATAATTTAGCATGAATTCACTAGCATTTATACTTTGCTATATCACGTAGTTTGTCACTAGTAAGCAGTATTCAAAAAAAAAAAAAAAAAAAAAACTAAGGGGACTAATAATATTTAAAATAAATGGTATTTGTAGGTCTTCCGGTGGCTTGAGAAGCCTGTGATTGTTTAGGAGACATCAAGAGAAACGTAGGAATGTCACTATCGTAATATAAATAAAAACAGATAACGACGGCTGAATTTTTGTAGACATTTTTGCATCCATTGTAGACAATAGAAAAACAAAAAGTGGGTGGATCATTTATCTTCTTTTCTCTGATAACTTAAGTAACCTTTCTGATTTCTGGTCAAATCAGCATCTGCACTAAAAGATCGCGTTGTAAGACTGCAGTTTTAAAACTGCGGCGCTTTTAATTTTCACATTAAAAACCAATCTAGACAAATAAGCGAACTCATCTTTAATGAAAAAAAGAATATATCCATCTCACAAACAAAAGAAAAACAGAGATAATGAATGTTACCGAGGTTTTGATCCCTTCTCAAATGCTGAAGTTAAGCAAATTCTTTACACAGCACGTAAAGTTGTAAAGAGAGGAGGCATTGTGATATATTTATTCCTCCATTAGTATTATGAGTTTTGGAATTGTCATAGATCTTCGTAATCTTTCATTCAAGTAGAACAGTAACAATAGCAGAAGGACTGTTTAATTCATATATTGCCATAAAATTATGCCGGTCACACACACACACACACACACACACACACACACACACACACACACACACACACACACACACACACACACACACACGCACGCACGCACGCGTGCCCATATATATATATATATACTATTCCATCCTCATCCCTATATGAGTGACGATATATATATGATGTAGTGACGATGGTTAACTGAACTGTACAGTGTGGTAATAATTCGGTGTTTAATTTCCGCGATGAAGCTTCTGATTTTATGGAAGTGTCTTTAATAATGATAATAAATCCTTATGAGACCGGTTAACTCACCTTTAGTCGAAAAAGACCAGATAAAGGTTCCTCACCTCATGGACGGGAATCTAATCCAGTCTATATACCGACTGAAATCTTCGTCTATACACCGACTATGCAGGCTCATTTATTGTTTCTACTGAATAAAAAAAAATTAAAAAAACTGCGTTTCTGGCTTTTCCGTAGCGCAGTTGGAAGAACTATGGGTTATGCGCTTATTGGAGACGAGTAGGGGTTCGATGCTCTTCACGACGATAGGAATATTTAAAAATGGCTTTTTCACTTGAAAGTGAGTTAGTCAATCTCATACGGAGAAAGCCAAGTTTCTTTCCTGGTAGTTCGATATTTTCGTCCCATGATAAAGGTAAATCGACTAGAGAATCCACGCAGTTAACAGATAAAAATAGTATTGGTGACAAGATGATGTAGTGACGATGGTTAACTGAACTGTACAGTGTGGTAATAATTCGGTGTTTAATTCCCGCGATGAAGCTTCTGATTTTATGGAAGTGTCTTTAATAATGATAATAAATCCTGATAAATCACTTACACACGACAAAAATATCGCTCTTCCATGAAGCAGCCATGAAGGTGTGTGTGGGTGAAGTGGGAGGGCGATAAAAGAAAGCATGATTTTCAAAATATGAATAAGAAATTGTTTGAACTCCTTTTATAATAAACTTTAAAGTTGATACTGTACAAAAAGCTGTCTCTTATAAATTCAGATGATCGTGATGCCTTTTTGTCGTTAAGATGAAGACAATGCATTTGCGTTTTTAACAACAAAAAAGAAGTTTTTAATCTGTAGTTTGCTGAAATGTGACAAGTGAACTCAGAAAGGTTGGAAGAAAGAATGAAGGCTTCTCCAAAGAAACAGAGAGAGAGAAGGAAAGGGTGAAGATCAATAAAACGTATTCTGGAGAAGTTTAAATTTGGACATTTGCAGGAATATATAGTTTTCATTTGCCACTTGTGTTGTAAATGCGATGCGCCTTTAATCCTCTACTAAGTAGGGTTGTAGGAGCTCACATCGAGCGATGAAAATCGACTACCATATAAAGACGGACCAACATCCATATCTCAGTGAGATTCTAACCTGCAGTTTGCTGAAAGGAGACGCTATTTATCTGGTAGAGTGAATAGAGTCTACCTCCTCCAAATTTTCTTACTCAAAATTTCTGACCTTATGGTCAGAATATTTAGAGTAAGAAACTTTGGAGGTGATTGTTATTTCAAGACTGGTTAGATTGTTTAATATTTAACCGAAACAACTAAAGCCACCAGGCGAGAGAATATTATGCCTGTTGTGTTAAACACACATTTTAAGCAGATTGTCCGTTTTTAGAAGAATTATCAAGAGTTTCCTTGAAAAAAAAAAGACTGCCATCTTCTTTCTAGGAAAGAAGATGGCAGGTTTTGTTTTTTTTTCAAGGAAACTCTTGTTATGACTGGATTATTTCAAGGAGAAAGAATTTTTTATTTTATTTTTTTGGGGGGGGAAGAAAAAAAAACAGGTGAAACAAATGACGTTTGTTAGAAATGAGACTGAATTTTGGTAACGATAAACTTATATTTTTCCTTCTTCTATAGAAAACGCTGTGCATATCGTATTTAAAGAACCTATTACCACCGCAGAGTTTGGGATATAAGAAAAATGAGTGTCGTGTAGCATCATCGATAAAGATCTATGTGAGATTCGTAGTTTCTTCTTAAGTGAAAAACAATCTCTTAATCGTGTGTTCTAGAACTCACCATTATTCTCGAACAAACGACCAAAGAAGCAGCTGGATGTTCATTTCCCAAAGGACGTCTCTATGAAATACAAAAACAACTTTCTGGCAAATTCGATAATACGATCTCAGAAATGTCAAACCTGTTTGTTATTTCTTAAACTCTTTCCATGGCTTTTGTTCAAAGGTGGACGAAGTAAACAAAACTGCGAAGTCCAAACTGGCAATAGAAATGTGTCAAATTCATTGTTAATGAACTTGCTCCTTATTACAGAAAAAAAAATGAAGTTGTAGTTGTATTAGCCCAGAGGATCATTCAACTAAAACAAAAGGTGCAGTTTATCAATTAATTGCATGTAATTTTTTAGTCCGTTTTTCTTTTTCAGGATGAACAACTGAAGTAATGTGAGCAAAATATCCTTGATATTTTGCTAACGTGATACCTGTAGCCGAATAGCTTACCCTTAGTTGAAGCGTATTCATAGGAAACATTTCTTTCTCGCGTGTTTTTCGAACTCAGGTCATTCCCACCAGGAAATATAACTCCTTCTGACAGCAGGATTAGAGTAAGAGCAATGGTGTGATAATCGACTTTGAACATTTATCCACCTTTTAGGTAGGCTTTACATTGGCAAATTTTCAAGCTACAAGATAAATCACATTAGAAAAGAGAGTGGAAAAGTAAACGATCATGTGCGGTTTTAATTAGCGACGTAATGTTGAGTATGAAAAACAAATTTAAGTGTGTCATGAAAAATAGTAAAATTCTAGTAACAAGATTAATCAAGATTCTTCGGGCATAATTTTGATTAAGAGTTAAAGACGACTTTGGTTCGAATACCATTCGTACGCTGGTACGATGAATGTTTTGGTTTACGACTCTCTTTCACTTTGTCTACCTTTGTCACCTCAAACTACAATGTCTCTTTTTCTACCTCAAATCGGACAAACTGAAGGAGATCGAATGCAGTAAACATGCATAATACGCTCGCCTACGGGCTTAGTTGCCTTGACACTCTATGAATGAAACTCAAATTTGGATCGTCAATTGTAGGCACAGAAACAGTAAACAGTCTTTGTCTTTAGGTAATGTTGCAGTAGAACTATGTGAATGCAAAAAACAAAACAAAAAGTAATCAACAAGCTTGAGTAGAAGTTTCGATCCATGATTTTAGTAAGTTAAGTTTCTCTAACATAATTGGAATTATCATTTGGAAAACAGCTGTTTTCCACTTCTAACATTTTTAAAATCGTATTTAAATTTCTTGTAGATTATTTTTTTCCAACCATATGCAGAAGGAAATAAAGTGTTCTGATCGATAGTTCAGATGTTTATTTTTATATCGTCTGGTGACCCGTAACTAGAAACTAAAGTTTCGATGGAGGAAGAGAAGAGAATTTTCATTCATTTGAGAATTATTAAAATACTGCAGAAGTAGAGAAAGAGAATTTGGCTTGTAACATTCATAACAGCTACATGTAGGAGAGATTATCAATGTTAAAATGAAAAGTAGAAAGTAAAAATACTATATACCGTTTTACTCGTTCAAATTGATAAAAGACATAAAGACAGTGGCCATCATTCAGCCAAGAATAAGATGGAAATAAGACCAAAGTGTTTGTGGTGGTGGTGATGATAAGTACACCACTGGGCAATGAAAATTATCTACACTGTCTGTTTTCTTTTTGTGGAGCGGGATCACCCTAATAAATATCCACATATAAAAGAGTCTCACAAATAGGCTTACTACAGTAGAAGCAGAGCCCATGACTTGTCGGTAGCAAAGCAGACAGAAGCTACCTTAGAGTTTATGGAGCCCAAAGCGGTAGTTTGTCAGCTATATTTTACTTAGTGAAGTTTATGCCATGCGCTTAAAGTAAACATATGGATATATTCTTAGAAGATTTTAGGATCTCAACTGAAATATGATTATTTATTTAAACATGTGAGACTTTTATACACAATTGGAATATATGTGTAAAGGTGAAAGTTTTGGTTTACGACTCTCTTTCACTTTGTCTAGTATTAACGCGAGAAAGCATTCTATTATGTGGTCAACAGGGATTTTTGTATTGATTTTAATTTTTTGAGATGAAAAAAAAATCTGTTTTTACATTTGATACGAGAGAGAGAGAGAGAGAGAGCATCAAATTTGCAGGTAAGCTTGTATTCCCGCTATTAGCACTGATACTCATACTGAAGACGTGCAACTATTTTGCTAGATAAATTAGGGCCTCGGTAATGCATCACCATCTGCTGATCCTAATCACGAGTAGCATCCTCACGCCATAATATCACCACCGCCACACTTAAATAAGCATCTCTAGTGCTCAAACCTCGTTTTTGATTCATTACTCTCTGCATCATCGCTTTCCAAAGGCTGAATGTCTGATCATGGCGGATTTGCAACACAGAAGTTGAACCCGGTGTTGATTGTGAAAATCATCCAAAACTCGATTAAGAGCGTTCTGAAGGGATGGAAGGAATGTATAGTGCTTTCAAAATTATCCTATCCCAAATAGTTTTAAGTGACTTCATAACTGTTTGTTTTTGGATCTTTTTAACTGTCGCAACTCTAATCTTTCAATGATATCAACCACGATTGATCTCCGATACTCTAATCGTTCTGTACTGACTAGTAATATCATTAGCCGGCATGATAACACCTCTGAAAATTCGTTAACTCTCTCTCTCTCTCTCTCTCTCTCTCTCTGACTCCATTTTCAGTATTTGTCCTCAGCTACAGTCATTTAGCATTTCTTTGGTTTTATACCATACTGTTGCTTGGTTACTGGTATGCGGTATTCGAGAAAAATGGAGCTTCCAAATAATTTTTACAACACAGTCCCATCTCCTTTATAGTGCAATCGGAAGATTATCGTAATGGATGGCAGCAAATGGAGTTAGATCTACACTTAGCATCAATACCTGTTTTCCACTCGATTTCCTTCAAATCTAGACAATTTCGAATATTTTTTCTAGTAAAGATAAACCTGTATTTCATTCGTTTAAATGTGACTAACAGTTCCTTAGTCAGATGTAAATTCCTCGTCAAGATAACAGTCCCAACTTTGCCAAATCATGAGAGGAATTTGTCAGAGTAGTTGTTACCATAGTAATTCTCTTCTATATAAACACAGTCACTCTCGTACGTCAACAAGAGTGGCTGTAATTAACATGACCGTCTTCTGATGCTGGAAGTATTAAACGCTACTAAAATGATCGACAATGCTAGCGGTAGTTTAAAAATCGGCTCATATTGGAAAAATATATTTCGCCATAAATAAAAAACTAACATACGGGATATTTAGTTACCATAATATATTTTTATCAGAAAACTAAAATATTTAAGTTCTTTCAGTATTTTTCTAAAAATTATTCGATTCTTTCTAAGAAATCTTATGGGAGAAGGAGAAAAAGAAACAGGTTTGAAATTTATCGTGAATCTAAATAATGTTTTCCCATAATGAGAGAAATTACGTCGTATTAGCGTGAGAATGTCAAGATTTGTTGCTCAATGCTTTTTATTTTTATTTTAAACTCGATTTTTACTCCACTTATGAAGCCAAACCAACTTCAAAAAAAAAGAATAGTTTTTGATTCACATGTAAGCTCTCCCCCCCTCTTCTGTTTTATAAATAATTTTGTTACGAAAATAAGACAGTGTGGATCACTCACTTCACTTGAGGCAATCGAATTGAGAACAAACGCGACTTGCTGATGGTGCTCTCTGGCTAAAGGCTGGTAATTCTATTAGATGGCGCGTTAGAACATTGATGGCCATTAATTTTAACACCCGGACCTGGATAATATCCAAAAACGGACAACAAGTGAGTGGAGAAATTCATAAAAGCTCCACAAATAAAATATAATGCCATTTATTCAAACGTTTTATGATGTAAATAATATCTCAACAAAAAATAATAATAATAAATGAACGCAACATAATTTAATCTTTAAGCTTTTTTTATTAATTAAAGCATTGTTTTTTTTAGATTACGGGTCACAAAGTATAATCGTCCTCAGAACTATTTACGAGAGTTAATTGTTAGTTTGCTTTTTGATTAATGCGCAGTCTGAACTGAGCTGGATATTTCTGATATCAAGTTACGCTAAAATTGTTAGCTTTAAGCTTCGTGATCGATCTTAAAAGTAGCAAAAAATAACAAAACAAAATAAAAAAATGAATGAAAAAAAATAAAGGAAACAAACAACAAAAAAGCACTAGCGCCAACAGTAGTCATTAAAGGAAACATTATTATTATTATAAATATTATAAAAAACATCTGCAGTCAAAGACTCATCGTGGGAAGTCCACTGTTATACACACAGTTTATCATACCCGGCCTTAAATATATTCACTGTCTCTGCACTCACCACACTCTCGGGCAATGCGTTGCAATCACTCACCACTCTCCATGCAAAAAACCTGCTCCTCATACCCTCCTTATACAGCTTCCAGGGATGACCTCTTGTTCTCCTGCTATCCTCACCCATTCTGTACAAAACCTCCCCGACATTAATCTGGTAATAACCTCTTAACAGCTTATATGTCTCAATCATATCCCCCCCCTCTTCCTTCTATCAACCAATTTCTGCATATTGCATTTTGTCAATCTGTCTTCATACTCTACATTCTAGAAACCAAACACCACCTTAGTCAATCGTCTCTGAACTTTTTCCCAACGCATTTTCATCTCTTTGAAGACCAGGTGACCAGATCTGTGCACAGTAATCCATACGTAGATTGATCAAAGATTTATACAAAGGAACCATAACATCCTTACTTCTACAAGTCAATGTCCTCCGCATCATTCCCATTATTTGCTGTGATGTCTTCACAATTTTAGTAACATATCCCCAAAATTTTAATTCCTTGTCTACAATCACTCCCAGATCTCTCATCTCCTCTACCTCTTCCAAGATATTCGCACCGATTGTGTACTTTACATCCCATCTCTGCTTCCCAAATTTCAAAACCGTACACTTTGAAACATAGAATTGACATCCCCTATTCATTTACCCATTCACCCAATGTATTCAAGTCCTCTTGCAAAACTACAGCATCAGCGCTACTCCTGATAGCTTTCCCCAACTTTGTATCATCTGCAAACAACTGCATATCACCATTCAGACCTCTCCAAATATCATTTACATACAAATTAAACAGCAATGGACCCAAAACAGACCTTTGAGGTACACCACTAGTAGGTACACCTCTCCTGGGATATCGCTCCTTCATACACAACTCACTGACACCTATCAGATAGCCAATCTCCAATCCAGCAACCAATCTACTGTTCAGCCCCATCCGTTCCAATTTAATTACCAGCTTGTCATATGGCAATTTATCAAACGCCTTAGCAAAATCTAAATATACCAGTGCATATGCAACACCCTTATCCAACGCATTCGTAATTTTATTATAAAAAGTAAGAAGATTGCTAAAGTACGATCTTCGTTTAGTAAATCCACGCTGGCCGCCAAGTATTTTTCTGTTGTCAACCCAATTCTGAATCTTAGTCCTAACTAACTTCTCTAATACCTTGACCACAACTCCAGATACACAGACTGGTCTACAATTCAAAGCCTTACTCTTATCACCTCCCTTATGAATTGGGACAATTTTACCCTCTTTCCACTCTTTTGGAAATTGACCCATTGAGAGACTCATGTTGAAAAGATATGTAAAAGCTGTTGTTAACTCTTTGGCATTCCCTGAAGTTCTGCATGATGCCACATTCACAAGAACGAAATACCTTTATAAATTGCTCACTAAATATCTCAACTATATCCTCCGCAGCGGTTATCATTCCCTACCATAATCATTCTTTCTTCAACTGGACACATATCGAAAAAACTCCTGAGGATTTTTTTTTTTTTGGCCGCTTTAGCTAACTGCTGCTCATACTGCATATTTGCTATCCTTATCAAGCTAGTCACCTTCCTCGCCTGCTCTTTGTACTTCTCATGCAACTGGTTGTTATAAATACTCATTTTCTGTTTCTTCCATAATACTTTCTTCTTCCAGATTGCATACCTTATCACTTGATTCATCCATTTTACACCCACTCTATTTACCCTCTTAACCTTTGGAATACACTCTGATACTGCCTCCACCAAATAGTTGTTGAGTATGGCGCAAGCAGCATTGATATCCTTTCCATCCAGTTCCTCTTTCCAATTTATTATTGCAAGCTGTTTCCTGAACTTTTCGTAATTAACAGTCTTATAATTCCTTTTTATGTAGTAAAGCAAATAAAACACTATGATTATAAAAAAATAAATAAAATTAAAAATAAAATTATAAAAATTACAAAAAATAATAATAATAACTAAAAGAAGAATAAATTTATTTCACCAATAATGCTCTGTTATTCTATTTATTTAAATTAAGTAATTCATCTTTATCTATTTTAATATTATCTAACATTAATTTTATAATATATTAATATAAACATTAATATATAATATTACTTTAATATCTTCTTAGCAGGTTACTTATTTCGTATCATTAATATAGCTACTAATATATTTTTACTACAACGAAATGTACATATACGCCAGTCCACATCTGAGTCGGCTGCATTGGAATTTGTTTTTCGAGTGATCAAATTAAGCAGTTAACTTCCAAATATCACTAGTAGCAAGATATTTAATTAATTTAAAAAACCGTTCTCGCATTACCATTTCTAAGCAAACTTTGGAGAACTTCATTAAGAAAATGTGATGAAGCAATTCTGAGGAAGAAATCATAGTAACTAATGAGGTATTTTAAAACTACGAAAGTATGTTTAACTTCGGCTTAATCTAAAAAAAAAAAAAGTAGTAGAAGAAGAAGAATAAAGAGAAGAAATATACCTAGTTAAAGATAGACAAACATTAACTGCGATCGTTACAGATCTTCTGGAGCCGAAAAGAAAGATAAGAACATATTATTGTCTGCTTAAAAAATTGTTACTGTAATAAAGAACTTCTATTATGTGCTTCCTAACGCTTACATTAACAATTGATTAGCAACGTAATAATTTTTTTAGAATTTTGCTAGATCAATTTATATTATTAAGTAGTCGATGAAAGGTCATGATTTTCTAAGAATAAATTCCAAAATTTCAGGATTTTTTTAATTTTAAATTCATGTTTTATTCAAATTCCAATCGCTTCACAAAGTTAGGTGCGCGTGAAAATTTCAATTTCTAAAGTTCTCGTTTTCGCAGCTTGCATTTCAAGAAACTTCTTAGATGCACTTCATTTTTGGTCTTCATAATCTAAAAGAAGAATAGAGTTTGGAACATTAAACAACTAATCATACTTATATAGGATATTAAATATTTTTTACAAAGCCAATTGTATAACTTACTTATTAGGAGCACAATTAACTATTAATCAACTAAAATCATGAATTATTTATAATATTAATTCACAGAAATCATATTAGTTATTTGTATAAAATTGTAACCGTTTATTAATTAATTTATTAACAAAGTCATCTAAATGAATGCGTAAAAAAGTCATTTTTCTTCCTTAAAGGAAATAGACCTAATTAAAAGAAACACACGTATTAACCACAGTGAAAATTATTTAATTGTAAATATTTCATCCTAAGTATCTTAGGACATCATCGGTACAGTAGTTTAAACAATAATAGGAATAACATACAGTTAGGGCGCATGATTACAATAGAATCTCATTAAACGTGCGTAAGGTGTTACAGTTAAAAAATAAATAAAATAAAAAAATTAATACTAATTATTTTACACAATTTTGTATAACAATTTCCCATACTTTAGGGAATAGTAAGAACGTCGTTGCGGTTTAAATTTGGTCTGTGTAGTAGGGCTTCAGAACTTTCTTTATATAAACGTTCATGTTTATATAAAGATCTATGTAAAAGTTTAGTTTTCTCAATGGATCCTATGGCTTGGATTTTCAATTCCGTGAGAGAAGCCAGATTTCTGCGGTTTAAAGAGACGAATGTGGTCTTGATGTTCCGAGATGCGTTTCTGAACAGACCTACCTGTCTGTCCAAAGTAAGATAATTTGCATGAGCATGGAATCTCATAAACGCCAGGCAACATCAAAGGTGAGAGTTTGTCCTTAGGAGAAGGTAGCAAGTTGTAAATTTGGTTGATAGGTTTGTAAGTAGTGGCAAAATTGTATTTCTTCATAATTTTAGAAAGACGTTCGGAGATGCTTTTGACGTAAGGTATGGGAATCCTATGGACTTCTTCTTGTCTGGTTTGATGTGTGGGAAAGTGACTGATGATTTTTTGAGTTGTTTTAGGATTATATCCATTTAGGATGGCTGTATTTTTGATTACTTCTAATTCTTAGTTTAGAGATTCTTCAGAGGAGCAGAATTTGTGTGCTCTGGAAACTAGTGATTTAATAATGCCAGATTTCTGAGATGGATGATGAGCGGAAGAATTGTGAATGTAGCGATCTGAGAATGTAAGCTTGCGAAAGACAGACGTAGCGATGGAACTGTCTTCTTTTCTTTGAATGTGTAAATCCAAAAAGGAGATACCCTGTGGAGATTCGTTTTCTAACGTAAAGTTGACGCAATGATGAAGAAGGTTAATTTTATCTAGAAACAGTTGTAATTCATGTTCAGGATGATCCCAGACTGCAAATACGTCGTCGACATATCTTAACCAAATTTTTGGTTTGGGTTCAAAAGTGAATATTTTCTCCTCAAGGTGTTCTAGAAACAAGTTTTCTAGGTTTGATGATAAAGGAGATCCCATTGTTGTTCCTTCTTGCTTGTAAATTTGACCTTTCCAGGTGAAGTAACTTGATGCAATAACAAACTTGAACAATTAAACTATATCAGACGGAAATTTTTGAGTTAGTAATTCTATTGTTTCTTTATGGGGAATGTTCGTGAAGAGGGAGACAATGTCGAAGCTGATTAACAAGTCAGTTTTTGAAAGTTGAATGTCTTTCATTTTTGTGTGAAACTCAGTAGAATTTTTGATTGAAGAGACTGAGTGGCCTATGTGAGGACGGAGAAGGTTAGATAAGAATCTTGATAACTTGTAAGTTGGACTGCTGATACAGTCTATGACGGATCTGAGAATTGAAAATCCAAGCCATAGGATCCATTGGGAAAAGTCTAAAATTTTACATAGATCTTTATATAAACATGAACGTTTATATAAAGAAAGTTCTGAAGCCCTACTACACAGACCAAATTTAAACAGCAACGACGTTCTTACTATTCCTAAAGTATGGGAAATTGTCATACAAAATTGTGTAAAATAATTATTTTAGTTTTTTTTTCTTTTTTTTTCTACTTCTGTAACACGTTACACACGTTTAATGAGATTCTATTGTAATCATGCGCCCTAACTGTATATTATTCCTATCATTTTTTAAACTGCTGTACCGATGATGTCCTAAGATACTTAGGATGAAATATTTACAAGTAAATAATTTTCACTGTGGTTAATACGTGTGTTTCTTTTAATTATGATCTCACCACAGGTTTCGTTATTTAAAAAAGGTAATAGACGTTCTCTTTCATCATCGCGAATGCTCTGTCTGAGTTAGCCAGTCTCATATGGGGGCGAAAAAGTTTCCTCGGGTTTATCATCCCAGGACCAGGCAAACTGGCCAGCAAATCAGACTGAATTTACAGACAGAAATGCATAACAATCAATAGTATTATATTGGTTTCATAAGATGATACCGTACCTGTTCATTTGAGTCTCAAGGCCGTTGTATCATCATACGCTAGCACACTAATGCGTTGTCTGCCGGCGATCCAGTTGAACAGAAACAAATATGCGTTGACAATCTCCCACATCCTGTTCCTAATTGTAATTTATAGTTGAATTTAATCACACATGTTCTACGACTCCGGTTTTCTTAGTTAAAATCACGAGTTTCTTATTGAAAAGAAAATGCTATTTTCTTGCAGCAGAGATCAATCTAACTGAGGAATGGCAGAAAAACAAACATAAAAAAAGTTGACTAAAGAATGTTTACGAGGACGTTTAAAGTGATAACTTAACATAGTTTATCTGCGAGCGAAACGACTCTTCCTGCAGAATAATCAAAACAATCGGAACACACACACACACACACACACACACACACACACACACACACACACACACACACACACACACACACACACACACACACACACACACACACACACACACACACATTTACTAAATTAAATAAAACTTTAGCATTTAATTGCATGTTCTTTTTGGTTGTTTTAAATATTTTGATTTTTGTGTATATTTAGTCATAAAAATCGATCTAAGGCATTCACAGTCTAAAAGGATCTCGAAGCCGAGGAAATTGGCAATAACACATGTTCGAGGTTAAAGTGTGAACATTGGAAGTCAGTCGGTAACTTTTCATTACTGGTAGAAAACTTTTATTACTTACAAAATAGCAATGATTGGTGGCTATACAAATTTGTGATATATAGCTACATAAAAAATAATTTCGAAGAGCAGAGTATACAATTTTATTTCTTCACCTTTTTTTTTTTTTTGCTTTTGAGACTAGAATGAGAAATGCTTCTATAAAAGTGGCTTCGATAACTTCTTTAGTTGAATAAAAGAAGTGAGAAAGATGAAGCGTCGTCTTGGAAACAGTTTTCCTGAAATCTAGTTCTGTGTCTTACATTTTCTCTTTCCTTCTCTTCTTATGGAAACTGCTTTTAATACAGTTTTCATTACTTTACCTTAAAAGCCAAACATAGTCACTTATTTTCATTATATTAGAAATGCTAAAGCTAGTTTAGTTTTGCTGAAGCTTGATGTTTAAATAAATATTGAACCGCAAAAATGGTTTGAAACGAACTGCCTTCAGAGAGTCTCTTACTGCTATCGCATTTTCCACTGTCTAAGCAAAAAAGAGAGAAAATAAAGTGTGCAGAGGGGAAAAAAGACTGGGGGTTTCGAAGCAATCGGTAATTTCTTTCCTGATAAAGTACATCGAAAGCACTTAAGTACGGAAGGTTTATTGGAATGTGGCCACATTTTAAAATAAGTTCTAAAAATTCTGGAACACGATCTTTACGCGTAGGAATGCATACTGCTAACAAAAGTGAAGCGCTATGGATATAAAGTAAAGCAATAAAATGGAAAACGCAGTAAAGTCACGTGCTTTTTTTATTATAGACAGCAGTAGTTGTAAGTAACCAGAGGGTAGTAAAGTTCCGTAAAATCGTCACCTGTCGTAAAATAGCTGGAAGTGGTGGTGTTTTCATTCTGCCTACTATAGAGAGTGTGTTTACACTGTCAATGCTACGAAGCTTTGAAATTCTCGAACTGTATACTTTGCTCTGCGATTTCAGACAACTGCAGATAATCAACATAAAACTTGAGCTACTATTGATTCTTTAAGGAAGATAAAACAATTTTTATTCCTGTATCTATATATGTATCATCCTTTCGAACTGTTTTAGGAAATTCTATCTTTTCTCGATAATCAAAAGCAAAATTGACGCACTTTATTTGCCAGTAATATCTTATTCTCACGTGCCAAAATGATATTCTCGCCACTGCAGTTGGTTCCCTCTTTATGGAACTGAGTAGCCAACCTTCAAGGGCCTTACTCGACGCGAATTCAAAGATTCTACTGTTGTACACTTACAATACATTCGTATATAAAGAATTTCGATACATTATTGATACGTTTAAGACCAAGTTACGGGAACGTGAATTGTTAAATAATTTTGAGGAATTCAACGTCAAATTTTTTATTCATCTTTCCCTTTCTGCAGTCCTAGGATTAAATCCATGGCACTGCAATTCGAATTGTTTTCCTCTATTTACTCTCATTTTGTCATCCTCTTCAGTAGCTTCCACTTCCTTCATGTCTTCCTTAAGGTACTAACCGTTTTTGTTTTTCTTGGTCTTCCTCTTGGATGCCTTTCCTGCTATTACATCAAATGGTTTTCCTAATCGTATTTTTCTTATTCCTCCTTCGTCCGGTCCGTGTAAGGCAACTTTCTCTTGATTTTTCTTATCTTTCTTACATTCCGCAAGGCCATTATATTCTCATTTCGGACATGATTTCCTTTCTTTGTAACTCCCTTTATTCACCTAAGTATTTTCATCTCCATCCTTTCCGACTGCACTTCTCTCCTAACGGAGTTCTCGTTTTGCTTCGAGTAAAGTTTTATTTTCAGATTCACACTAATATTGAGATTTCAAATATCTTACCTTATCTTATTTCTTATTACAAAGAAGAACATCGAAATATATCGAGTATCTTAGATTTTTATAATTAACTCTGGAAAAATCTGTTGTTAATGTGATCATGAAAAAATTTCATCAAATCATTACGAAGATTAATTATATTGTAGACAATTTTTAAACTTTTGTAGTATTTCAGTCGAAGAAAATTATTAAAAAATGAAAAAAAAATAAAAGAAATTCGACTGCAAATATTTATGCAATTTAGCAGAAATATTTATTTCAGTTCATCATTTTCCTTATGAAAACGCATACAAAAAATCCAATGAAAGCCGCATAAAATGCAATTCTGTAAAATTCAATTAACAGACATGGTTATCAGTGCGCATGATCTGAGATGTCGAAATGATTGTTACAATTCGTCTACACTAAGGGATCATTTTTTAAGAGACTAAGGTTTTTAAAACTACCACGTTATTTAAGTTTTTTTCCCCTTTACATACTTTCTGTTAGTACACTCTAAGCAAATCCATTTTTTGTGCTTTTGTATGGAAGAAATGGGTGAGTAATTAAGGAATATTTGTTATTAATTAGTTCTATATTTCCTCCAGTTGAGGATTATAAAAGTCATTTCCTATTTAAAAAAAAAAAAAAACGTTTTCTCCTCTAAACGGATATAGTAACTACAGCAGATTTTTATTACTTCTATTTAATTCTTTATCTGAATCTAAATTAAATTATTCTTCGATTTCTTCTCGATGTAGTTGTGACAAAATACATTATTTCTTAACGAAGCATTTTATTCCTCTTCTATATTTTATGTTTGTCAGCTGCGTCTGTAAATGCGGGGAAACGATGGATAGAAAATTGTAATTTAAACTACCCACAGTTTTCTGAAATCAGTATTAATTGCGCGGTTTCACACACGTGCTATGCCGCCATTTCACGAGACTGAACGTGACCATGATGTCTTGCCCACAGCAGAGTGATAGTGAGGATAAGTTGTCCCTGATGGGTTCTTCGAAGATCATTATCCTAACCGCACGATCATTCTGTTTGTAGTTAGAGCAACCAGTTCGTTATTTATGGCTAGGTCGTAATGCGATGCCGATGCTAAGACTTACGAAACCTGCAATACCTGTTAACTCCTTCCCTTCTAATGATTACATTTCTCTAAGATATCGCTTTGTAAATAACCAAAGGTCAGCAGCACTGGTCTCAGAATTCATTCTATTTAATTAATTTATTGGTCCCAAGTTTCGCCTGGCTACATAAGTTATTAAAGAAATAGCATGTAAAATACAAAACAACGATTAACTAAAGACAGCAGCTCTTTCCTGTCAGAATTCACAAACTAGTAATACTTATTTTTTTAATTTTAAAAACAACTGAGTGTAACTACCATCCTTTCCTAAAAAAAGAAGAGAGTTAAATACATTTCATGGATTTAACCTCCCTGAGAGCAAATATAAACGTTACAGCATTAGGCTAATTTGAAAGCGATGCACCATAGTCTCTGTATCCTTCATCAAATCATCTTATTTATCAAAATTTTGCATTGAATATAAAATATTACTACAGTTAGCACCCGGCAAACTTTTAACATAATTTTTTAGGAAACGATGTGACTAAAGATAGAAATATAATGCACGAGTAACGGAAATAATAATGTATGACTTCTGCATTAATTGAACCTCGGCATATCTTCTGGGTCTAACTCCCATTGATGAGACGTCAATAAGGGTCAAATACGGTGGATTGTGGCTCTTCCATAATGCATAGTATCGTACACATCCAAAAGGAAATGTTCTTTGCATTACGGGATAGTAAGACAATTGATGTGAAGTTATTAGCCTCTATATACTTGCAGCCTGGTCGTGAAGATACAAGACACTTTTGAGCTGCGTTCACTAGTCCAGCGCTTCCCAAATTGTAGGAAGCGCTGGACTACTGGACAACAAAACTTCCCACAGTTTGGGAAGTTTAAAATGTTTTAAGACTAAGTAGATTTTTTTAATCTTAAAAGAAACGTATTTAATTTTTATTATTTATTATTTCTTTTTTGTTCTTTTTTATATTTTAATGGAAAAGATCACACATTGGTGTTGGTTCACAATTTTGCTTCCTGCGTATTTCGACGATTAATGAATATTAGTAAATATTTTCTTATTCACATAAGTTTCATTTCAAAGGTATTGATAAGAAACAAAAAAGATTACAAACGCAAAATCTTGAATATAAATTGTATTGAATATAAATACAATAAATATTATAATAATCTATGTGAAATATTTTAATTTTTCCAAAGGGGGCCTTGGCATCCCTAAGTTTGGGAAGCACTGCACTAGCCCATGCGTCATAGCAGATTAAGGTAAGATAAAAAAATCGATCATAAGTAGTTCATCGCTAAGCTTATTATGCGTTCCATATGAACACGAACACTCCTGTTTCGATATTTTATCCCGGAAGTACATTGAGTTTCTATAACTCTTAAATCTGAATACTTGATGACTCGATGTCTCCAATAGTCCTGGAAGAGTACCATTACTAGGGTACACTTCGTAGCAACAAATTCCGAATATTATGAGTTGTTTCAATGCGAGGTTGTCGATGTTTAATGGGCTTCGAGGGTGTAAATGTTTCTTGATCACCATAAGATACACTGTTGAATTAGATTTAATTCAAAGAATTTCATTCCAATTGAAATTGATATTTCACTTCTCACTTTTTGGTTTCAGTTTTAATTTATTTATTTTGTATCCAAACACAAGTGGTTCAGTAGTGAGTAATTGGTACAAGATTATTTACACCAAATTAGGATACATTACAAATGAGAACAGTTTAAATTTATAGGTGAATTATACAGGGAATAATAAGTGAAATGAAGGGAAAAAAACCTATTCATAAGTTATATACAGTAAATATGGTCAGATGTTTCTCCAGAATCTTGAGCAATCAATTTCTCTTTCTGTGCAGGATATAAGGTCCTATTCTGTGCAAGGCGATTGAAGAAAGAAGGTGGTCCATGGACTGGGTTGTTCCATACTCGCAATTATCCGGTCGTGTGAGGTATCCCCATTTGATGAGTTTTTGTTTGCAGCGTCCTGTCGTTCGTAGTCTGTTTCGATATTTTATCCCGGAAGTACATTGAGTTTCTATAACTCTTAAATCTGAATACTTGATGACTCGATGTCTCCAATAGTCCTGGAAGAGTACCATTACTAGGGTACACTTCGTAGCAACAAATTCCGAATATTATGAGTTGTTTCAATGCGAGGTTGTCGATGTTTAATGGGCTTCGAGGGTGTAAATGTTTCTTGATCACCATAAGATACACTGTTGAATTAGATTTAATTCAAAGAATTTCATTCCAATTGAAATTGATATTTCACTTCTCACTTTTTGGTTTCAGTTTTAATTTATTTATTTTTATCCAAACACAAGTGGTTCAGTAGTGAGTAATTGGTACAAGATTATTTACAACAAATTAGGATACATTACAAATGAGAACAGTTTAAATTTATAGGTGAATTATACAGGGAATAATAAGTGAAATGAAGGGAAAAAAACCTATTCATAAGTTATATACAGTAAATATGGTCAGATGTTTCTCCAGAATCTTGAGCAATCAATTTCTCTTTCTGTGCAGGATATAAGGTCCTATTCTGTGCAAGGCGATTGAAGAAAGAAGGTGGTCCATGGACTGGGTTGTTCCATACTCGCAATTATCCGGTCGTGTGAGGTATCCCCATTTGATGAGTTTTTGTTTGCAGCGTCCTGTCGTTCGTAGTCTGTTGAGGCTTTTCCAAGTATTCCAGTCCAAGTGGGAACCACGTAGAAGATGTTCGTCTGTTGGAATACCAGTATTATTCTCAGGATATAGTGTAAACCATTGTTGAAGTCTTGTCTGGAGGGTTTTAGGTGGTTCAACGGTTGCTAGGAAGCTATGTCGGGATCTTCGTTTTTGGCTTACTGTAGTCTGGCCAAATAGTTTTAATCGGTTTTAATCATTCTGTGAAAAGAACGTTCTACATATTTTATTTTTTGTCTTCATAGTACCTCAATTATAAGTATAAAGACTGTTTTCCGTTATGAAAAACAATCGATCAATGGAGCAAGGTCACATTAAATTGTCACCAACTTTCTTTAGTGTGAGGTTTATGCCAAAGTTAAATAATAATAAATAAAATTATGAATGGGTTAAAAATTAATACGTTTGTATAATAAATATAAATATTTCAGAACTCTATTTTGTATTGCAAAAACGTTTTATAAATTTTCTATTCATCTATAAACATTTGTAAAAGCATACTGGTGCATGACGTCCTGCTTTTAATGCGTTTCCCAGTAAAAATCTTACTATATTTGAAATTATTAATAATTAATAAATAAATCTTCTAACGCCTTTTATTCACAAATGGAATAAGCAGCGCTCCTTTAGCTTTAAATAACTTTCTAAAGATTGGTTGACAGCTAGTCTCCACCCCTCAGCCATCACTAATAGTGAGCTCGAGAATATCAACGAATCAAAACTTTCAGGGTGACGAATACAGCGGCCAAGTCCCCCATCACGTAGTTCTAAATCCTAAGAGGTATATATTACATCTGAAACAGTGTGAGTTCTAGAGTCGTTCTTTTGAACCCGGTATATTAAAAATTCGAGTCTGCAAGAAGGGAAACCCTAATCGCCTATGCCAAAACTCGGCTGACTAGGGAACGGGTCAGAGAAAGTTTAGAGGAAAAAAAAAATTCTTCTGGTGAATAATTAGAATTGAACCTACTGTATAACAATCGTTCAACACACGGTGTAGGGAAGCAAACGCTGTTACCGCTCACACTGTGTTGTATAGACTGCTGTATGAAAATATATATCTCTTGCCCTTATTCTCGTTCGCCGTGCCTGTTACTTTATTTAGTATTGAATTGTCAGTGGTGTAAAGACTTCTTATGAAGTATGGAGAAGACAGTGATACTGTCTTTTCTCTGATTGACAAAGTACACGAATTAGTTACGGCTATGCCATGATTCTAAGCTAGACACGTTCAGTCGGAACCCTGTTTGATTTAGAACCTGCGTATAATGACACTTCTTACAACATTGTAGGAAACTAGGCCACCATTCTTATCAAAGGCATAATCATTATCATCAATAGTTTTTGGAATACACTTTCAAATTGGAATAGTAATTTTTGTTTGTAAATAAAAAAAGTTAATACTTTAAAGTCTTTGTATTTCCCAGAGGGAATAAGTGAAACTCTTTTAGTCCTAAATAACGTTTTTTTTTTTTGTTTTTTTTTTTTTGAAATTACCGTCTTAACCTTCATCTTCTTCCTTTTTCGTGTTATGCCTATTGTCCCATTATGGAACTAACCTAAGCCCTTTCAAGCAGTACTCGAGCAGTTGGCTGACTATGGAACTGGTTGAATAAAGGCCTTGAAAAAGTTTCTCTGGATCTTCCTAATGGATCTTCCCATCTTGTAGGTGATCTTCCTAGTTTTCTCTTTATTCTTGGTTACCAATGGAGTATTTTATGCCTATCTGTTATCCCTGAGTCTGGCTATGTGGCCTTCCCATCTCATCTTGCTTTCTTATACTGCAGTTATCACATCTTTTATGCTTGATCTCTTTCTTAGTTCTGTGTTTCTAGTGACACTTCACTAGACCTTTATATAAAGGTTATATAAAGGTCTTTTCTACAGGTTAACGTCTAGTTAACCTGTATAAAGTTTCACTAGACGTTAGTATTGTCAAGATTTAGTATTGTATAAAGGTTGAGCCTATGGGGATCATGATTTCAGGGAAACGATTTCAGTTGGGTTTTATGACCACGAAGTATTGCATGTTGTCTAAAACAGAGAGGATTCTTCAGTCGACTTTTATGATATGCAAGGTTGAAAATCTAAGTTTGTGGAAAGAATATTTTATTCAAGAGAGAAACCTTCTTGCCAAATGTTGGCTGACTATGGAACTGGTTGAATAAAGGCCTTGAAAAAGTTTCTCTGGTTGGACACTCAAACAGATAAAATACTGAGAAGGGCATACGTACTATCTATTATTTAACTTCCAAATATGATTAGCCTTAACTTTTTTGCATTCAGAGATATAAGAACGAAAGTATCAGTCTATTTATGTTATCATCTGTGTGTATCTCTAGTCTTGATCACACATTTTATTGGTCTTTCTCTTTCTTTCTCTTTCAGTTTAAATTCTTGGATATTAATAATATCAAATACCAGTATAAAGGCACCTTTTCCTCCCAGATCCACTAAGAAATTCATGGATTAGACCCAACGTATGAGGCCGAAAGTAAAACATATATACCTATAAAAATGTGAACTAGTATAAATAAGATACGATATTGATCTACTGATGTTAAGATTAAAAATCAAGTGGCGATTTCATTATATATGAAAAATAATCATTCAAATATGTTGGGATGAAAATTACACATATCACTTTATGTTGAAGTATTCTAGTAAATACAGAAATGCAGTGCCTGCTATAGAAAGGAGAATCGCATCTCCATATCTTATTAAACCTAAAGAAACATCGTCAATGTACTTCTTTTATACTTCACTACGCTAACATAGAACTTCTTATAACTATTAACGACCGACATACATTTAAACACTTCACCGTCATACTGTACACTCTTTGTTACTCAATTCCTCAGAAAACAGAGAATAATCTCTTAGATGGACATGCATTTTCAAACAGAAATAAAATCCACTTCATCTGTCTTTTCACTACCTATTCCCTGGTGCGTATTCATGCATAGAATACATGTAGAAATTGAGTTAGTAAATTGAGATATTTGAAAGGCGAAGCCTCATTTTCGATTCGTTGCACGTGCGCAACACTGTTCACAAATGTGAAAGAAAGATCCGTGACGGAAGGAATCGCTAATAAGAAGTGAAGAGAGTACAAGGACGTAGAAACCAAGGAACGACAGACTGAAAGGAAAGCAAGTCGATTTCGAATGAACCAGAGTATTCGATCATTAAACATGTAAAATGTTTATCGAATAAATTCTTCACTTTGTAAAAATATTGATTTAGAAACCTATATATTGTGAGCACATATTGTGTGTACAGTAGTATACACAAAATGTACACTTAATGTTTATATTTTTCAATTTTCAATTATATAATCGGAAAATTAGGATTAGGTATTCTATAGAATTCCCATGAAATTCAAAGAGCCTTCGATTTTCCTGCATACATATGAAGCAAAATTATCAAAACCAAAACAAAATTCAAGCATGACTTCTCTAAATATCAATATAGCATGATAAATTACGCAACATAATAAATGATTCCGACACCTGGCGGTACGTCAATATTGATTCATTAACCACATAATGATTTATTAACAACAATGAAGGCAAAAAATGACATACCAATTGCGAAAAAATCACTAAAATTTATCTTTCCATTCCTGTTCATCAAAACTCGCAAAATTGGTTATCTCTTAAATTAATCGTATCATAAAGACACTATTACATTGCGACAGATAAGTTCTGGTTCCTTCCAAATACATCTA
Source organism: Typopeltis vanoorti (assembly GCF_054136105.1). NCBI lineage: Eukaryota > Metazoa > Arthropoda > Arachnida > Uropygi > Thelyphonidae > Typopeltis > Typopeltis vanoorti. The sequence goes on from NC_143561.1 coordinate 80,236,431, forward strand.
AATCGTGAGGGCAATGAAGACCACTAGTATCACATTACCCGATGCATGATCATAATTCTTGATATCCAAAATACTTTTTCTCATGAAGACGATTACCCACACTTCCTACAAAATAACAGAATCGCTCTAATGCACATGGCTGGAGGAAGATCTCATTATTTTGTAAGGCACCCATTTCCTGTCCTGATATTTTTTCTGCAAATATTTCCAAATACAAGAGAAAATACATAAGTATACCAATGAACTTGCATTAACCCAAAGTCCTACATGGAGTCCCATCCTATTTTCCCTTTCATGGTATGCTGATGGCCTGTCACTGTCAAGCAACTTGGCCTCTTAGAACCTCTGTCTTAATTTCGATTATAGGTTCTTCTCATCCTTTAGCATGAAACGCGAAATTTCCAATAAGATTATAGTGGTCTCCGAATAGGGAATGAATTAATCTATCATCTAAAATTGGACAGAAACTCCAAGAAGTGAGTCCTACCAATGAATGGTTAGGATTTATGAATCATGAATTCGTGATCCTATTCATTTGGGTGGGATTCATATAACAAATCATCCTCTATGGTCGACATATTTCTCATTGGCTTTCTGGACGTTGTCATTATATTTGACAAATTTTGCAGACCAATCCTCCGATGCAATCACAAGATTCTAGTACCTTCCTTTACGTGCTGCCTCAGGTAATTATCCTTAGCAGCTGCAAAAATTCAATTGCCATTAGCCCATGTGACTTTTCTCCTTCCATTCTACACACCCGAAGATGAACTCCTCAATAATTATTACTCGCCCTCCACTCGTTGAGAGTATTTTCAGTTGTCTATCATCGATTATCTTGTTCTCACTATCTTCCCTGAAAATGTTGTCCTCCTCACATTCAATTCAAATAAATTTGTCATCTGTCAGCAACGTCTCGCTAATGACAAAAAAACTTTTATACAAGAAGAAATAGCCCATGTCGGAAACTCCTCTATTTTGTTCTAATTGATATTTTATGAATATATAAAATGATATTATGATATTTAAATTTAAGGTATATTAAAATGTATTAATTATATAAAATATATTTATTTCAAATATATTTATCTTTATAATATCGTGTTTGGAGAATATAATTTTTCGAAATATTTAACTCTTCACTAAACCTAATTCCAATGGTATAATATGAATAACACTAAATCTTTCATTTAAAAATCTGTGTTTTCGCACTCTGTTTTGATTTCTAACTATTCGACTACTTAAAATTGTAATTTTATGTCATATAAATATTATTATTATTGAATTATTAGCATATTTTCAATAAAATAGTTTTTATTAGATTAATATACGTTAATCCCCCTATAGGTAATAATTTTGAGTATGGAACGAGAGTATCTTGTTTGTCGTCTGTAAGCAAAAGCAGCAACGTACTTGGACGCTTGTGGATTATTGCAAGTATTTTAGTGGTGTTGTCATTATGTTACAGTTTGTGTTTATCAAAATATAGTGTGCCATTTTGTTTTAATAATAATAGTTTCTGCATATTTTAATTAATATGAAATTTGAACAAAGTCGTTCTGACTGATTATTTGGCCCTATTTGCAGCAGCAGTGTTATCTATTAAAAACCTCCTGAATTCGTATGTACAGTATATGAATCTCCAGGAAAGTTGGAGTAAAAGGTAAACATTAATGTTGATATTAATAAAAATTAATATAATTAAGTAATGAATATGATTATTCATATATATATATATATATATATATATATATATATATGAATAATACCTGATATTAAAGACCAAGGTACTTTTACGCCACCATTTACCGGCATCTTGTTCGCAGGCGTAATGGATAGTTAATAGCATGTATAGTTATGCATATGTTTTGTTTTTGTGTTGTTTGTAGTCTGTCGCGAGCCAGACGAATAATAAAAAAGCTGTAAATAATATAACATTAGGATAGTCATAAGTTTTCTCTAGACTACGTCAAACTGTTATCGTGTCATGCCGATTTTGTAGATGTTCTTTCGGCAATACTTGCACTTCCTCATTCAGTGAAATTGTCTTGTGGTTTTTTTTTTAGTTTGTAAGCGTGTTACGCCTGTATTGCTATGATTTGAATTTTATTAAGGCTTTGTATAAGTTTCATGTTATAGTTATTCGATTACGCTACCAGAACAGTACCGTTTCCTCCTTCAGAATATAATTGCATTTATTAAAGAATGATTTCCTTAGCATAAGAGCAAGAATGCTATGAAACTGGAGACACTGTATCAACAAAGTAATACCGAAGGATTAGTCGGAGTGAAACCTAGTAATTTGCTGTCGCTATTATTGAACTCTGTCAAAAATCGTGAATAGAACGATACAATTTTGCATATTTCTCTGCTGGACTTCTGTACTTGTGTTCTTGAACAGGTAAGAAGTAGTATTCTCTTAACCCCTAAAGGTGCCAGTTTTCAATGGTTTTGCTGTAGCCTTACAATTCGTGGTAGGGGTCATCAGTCTACACCATAGTTTCCATTTTTTCATGCACTGCCATGAAGTAGTTAGTTTTCCTTGCTTCCGCAGTAGGACAAAAACACGTTATGGACCTATTGGACCAGCTTTATCTCTAGTTTGGTATCCTAATATAGTGTAGGCAGCGACAATTACCGTTCTGGTAGTGCCGCTGTATCTTTTTTGTAGTATATTTTTTACTGTAGACAGTAATTAGATTCTCACTAATTTTGTCAATAAAAATATTTGAATAATGCTTCTTAAGAGAATTTATGTGGCGAAGTTAGCTGATGACACAAGAACGGTACTGTTCTCATTGTATAACAATAAATACTCTTGTATTTATTATGATTTTATTGCGATTTTTTAAATATTTTTGTGGAAGGAATTCAAATCTTAACATTGATTTGGATTCCTTCCGCTTAATTATATTAAATTATGATTTCATTAAGATAGAAAAGTATAATTTTATGACGTTTTGTTTTATATCAGAATGATTGGTATTTTGACGTAAAAATCGTATGTATGGTTTTTTAAATGAATAAAATTTGTATTCAAGTTTTATTTTTATTCAGACTGATGAACATGCTGACATTTGGCACAAAACAGAGCAAATTGGCTGACTTTCATCCAGTAGATTCTATCTTCATTAGTTTTTGTTATATGAATATATAACAAACTGTATGCATACTGCTTGGAAATAAGTTAACGGACACCCCCATGGGCAAGGTGCATCGTGTCACGTGTTTGTAGCCGGTATAAATTCGAAGAATATGATGCTCCTAAGTTAGTACAACTGTGTTCTGCGTTGTAACAAGATGCCATGTTGCAGGGCCTATCTGTTCGCAAAATTATTGACAAATTGGGCCATCCCAGGTCAACAATCAGCGATACCATATTGAGATGGAAGCGCAGAGAGTCAACTGCAGGTGCTACCCGAAGTGGACAACCCACCACACTCACCGAACGTATGATACCATGAGGGATATGTAAAATCCGTCATTCATCTGCCGACACATTGACTGCTTTAACTTCAATTGAGTGCTCCGGACTTCAAATGACACACGAATCTGCACAAAAACATTCCGAACCGAGGCTCACAACATGGGTTTCTATTGTAGGACCGCAATATGCAAGCTTCACATTACCGGAACCAACGGGCAATGTCGACTTGAGTGGTGCAAAGAGCGTGTTCAGTGAGATGTGGACGCTTTGAAAGCTGTGTTATGGAGCGACGAATCACTCTACACCCTCTACTAAGCAGATGGACGAATATGGATGTTGGGATGCCAGTGAACATCTCTTACCAGAATGTGTAATTCCAACTATGAAATTCAGAGGTGATGGTATTGTCTTATTTTTCTAGTTTGGCCTCAGACATCTGTTTGTGGTGCACGAACATTGAACTCCGAGAGGCATCTGAACATCCTGGACGATGCAATGCTTCCTACTTTGTGGTGTTTCTACGGAACTGACCATTGCCTTTCGGCAAGACAATGCACCATGTCATGAGGCTGCTGCAACTGCGTGGTTTGTGGACATAAACGTCACCACACTTGAATGTCCTCCAGAGAGTCCTGATTTCGACCCTATTGAACATCTGTCGGATGAACTGGAGCGTCGGGTATGGTCAAGGGACATCCATCGCACAACAGTCCACGACCTCATTACATACCTACAGGAAGAATGGTCCAAAATTCCCATTCATCGCTATCATAAGTTTGTGGAAAGTATGCCCCGTAGGATTTTAAGCGAAAGGAGGTCCTACATCTTATTAAGGTGGTTGCCGTGGCTGTTTGTTCCTCACACTGTGGTGTCCGTTGACTTCTTTCGAAGCAATGTATTTCCATATTCATACTCGAATAAATGATGATTATTATTTAAATAAATTCAGAATGTTTTATCTTATGCGCAGTTTTTATTTGAATAAAAATTGAGCTTGAAATAATTTACATAGTTTTCTTAAAATAAAATTTCTGTCAACCTTTAGTAGTTATTTGATTATCTAGCGTTATATTTTAAAACTTAATTTTTATCTGTATTTAAGAATTATCTAGAACTAGCAGAGTGGTACGCTTTTTGAAGATTTTGTGCTGATCATTTCGAAGCTAGAAGTTAATTATCGTTTAATGTAATTTAATCTATATAGTAGCACTCTAATTAACTGAGTGGGTGATTGGAATTTATTTGCATTTTATATGAGATTGTGGCCGGAAACTCTAGATTTGTGATAATAATAATAATTATTACTTTACGGGGAATTATATCAAAGTTTTTAAAGTAAATTTAGGAATATTAAAATATTCAGTTGACTTTCTGGATCAATGAATGTTTTCCAGCCTAATCCTAATTCATTTCTCAAAATTATTTAAAATGAAATTATTCCTAGGTAAATTAAGACTAATTTAGGTTGAGGGTGTATTTTGAAATTGGATTGGAATCAAGCTTGATTTCCTGCAATCCAACTACCAACAATGAAGTCATCTTCATTAGTGTCTTTAAAATCACAGTTCCAACTGGCTCCCTTTTTTAATTCAGACGAAACTGAGAAGTGAGGTATTTGTTGAAAACAATAATTTAAAGGAAAGTGTCCATCTACCAATAAGGATATCGAATAATTCTCTCCATTCCTCCAAAACTCGATCTTTTCTTGGCGAATTCTGCTTGACTGTACATTGCTGAAGTGATCACTCCTATTGGTAATCCCCCTACACACAAAACTGATGATAGTATTGCAATATCATCTAAAAATAAAGCCAACTTCCTTTCATTATTCTTTTTATCCAACTACTCAATAGATAACCGAGCTAAATGACCTTCTACTTTATCTGAAACATTGCATTGCATGCCAGGAAGAGTCGGCTTAATTTTTAGATGATATTGCAATACTACCATCCATGGAATGCCATGGATGGTAGTATTGCATGGATTCCATGGCCTTCTGCAAGAAAGAGATCAGAAGAATAATCTTGAACAACCTGGATGCCAAAAAAACTTCTGGTCCTGATTGTGTTCTACCAGTTGTGCTCTTCAACTAACACCTATGCATTGTCATGTCCATATTATATTGTACTCAGGTGATATCAGCCCCACCCACAGCAGGGAAACAAGTCTTTATACAATCAATTCGAAAAAAAGTTGATAGGTGAGCAATTGATACTGACTATTCATTATTCATCGCAGTGCTATATAAAGTAATGTAGAAGCTTTATTGTTAATCATCTTATTCAACTAATCATTGACCACCGTGGAAAGGTTTGAAAAAACCAGTGCTGTTTGCACTCCACATTTCACCGGCATTTAGAGTTTGACATCAAGGGCTTTTTTCCAGCAGATCTCATTGTCTGTCTTTCTCACTTTGTAACTAGATTGCCAGTTTTCTCTCTGGTGATTCACTGCATTTCTGGTCCAGGATGTACCCTCTTCATATTTTCCTGTCAATGTAGGTGTTCTTCATGACTGTTATTTTACCCCTTCTCCCCTCGACATTGATCTAAACTACCTTCCCGTCTTGACTTCAAATCATGTTTACAATTTTGTTGATGATAGCACTCTCTGTTTTTCCTACTCACACTGCATGCTTTACAGTTCTCAGGCGTCAAGACCAAAGCCTATGTAGCTCAGTGTTATAGACGAAACACTTTGATTGGAAGACCTGGGTTGGAATCCCGCCTGAGATGCGAATAACTTTTATCAGGGCTTCTCAAGTGGAGTCTACTGGCCGGCCGGATTGTCTGACAAACCGGCCAGTAGATGATGATGAAACTTCACGATCATATATTATGAGTGCCCTAAACGCTGATCTCCGTAACATCCTTCGACGGAGGTAATAACACTTTAGTCACCTTTAGTGCTTCCAAAACTTCATTTCTTTTTATTTAGCAAAAAATTATTTTGTTCCCCCCCCCTTTCTCTCTGTAACGCTCAGCTTACCAATCGAGACCAGATCTTGCTTCTCCGATCTACACTTACTCTTAGCCTTTTCTTTCATAAGTATACTACTTCTATAGCATCGTGAGCTTCAAAAATCTTAACATTTTTCTTCGCTTAATGCGTTACTTTTCATCTGAACAGCTAACTCACAAATCCGTTCAGCATTGAATACTGTTCTCACATTTTCAGTGGTGTACCTCTCTAAGAACTCTATAATAATTCTTGATGCTTTTCAGAAGATGGCAGTTCTGGTTATGATAACCCCTCTCTCACAGGCTGTTTTCATCCACTGTCTGATAGGCATTCAGTTTCCGCAATGTGTCTCTTCTTGCGATATTTCTATTAGGTTTTAGCAGAATGGCACCGTTCACTCGTACGTTTTTTCTGCTTAACCTACAGTAACACCAGCAACAACTGCTTACTATTATTTTGCAGATGAATTGCTGACTCATTACACAAATGCTGACTCACTTTATTCCCTTTCCTTCATCTACCTTTCCATATACTTCTGTTCTGCGGAATACTTTTCCCATTAAATATTCTCCAAAGACTCCGACCACCAACTGTTCAAAAAGAATATCAATAGATTACTTTTCTCTTGACCCCTGACACACACACACGGTATTGATTTGCTATAGGCTTTGCGGCCTCTCGCTTGTCAATGTGATATATATATACAGGGTGTTCGGGATAAATTTGACATATTTATAATTAATTATATTTTTCCGTAAGTTACATGTATTAACACACACTTCTCTTCATTTAAAAGTTTGGACCCTTCTTCATTCATATACAAGATGTCAGAAAGGATGGATAGATGGAACCCACCTGAATCATGGAAGAGAATAACTTGTATCATGATGATTCGTGCCCGCCATCAAAATAAGGATATTACGACTGCTGCCCAATGCTCCCTGAATACAGTAAAAACAATCAGGCATGAACTAGAGACTTGCAATGGTGACTACGAGGATGTAGCAAGAAGAAAGATCCCTAGCAGACGATCTGATTGCGTTCGTACAGCAGAATTCCTCGCAAATCTGCAGGAACAGGTGTTGAAGAACCCTGGCATTGGAATTCGGGCTTTGTTCGTGGAGTTGCTAACTGTAGTCAAGCCCTGGATAACAAGGGTAGCCAATGGTAGGCCGTATGTATGGCAGCAGGATTCGGCCCCTTGCCACACCTCTGGGAAAAGTCAAAAATGGTTGTCTGAAAATTTCTACGACTTCACCAGTCCAAATGTTTGGCCTCCAAACTCCCCAGACCTTAACCCCATGGTTTATTTTGTATGGGGCGCAGTTGAAAAAGACACCAATCGCACTTCCAGTAATACAAAAGCCCAGTTAATGGATAAAATTAAAACAATTTTTGCGGCCCTTCCCAGGGAGACTGTAGCATCAGCTTGTTCGAGGTTCCGAAGCAGAATTGAAGCTGTGATCGATGCTAATGGTGGTTATTTTGAGTAAATCTTGTTGATAGTATTGTAATTAACTCTGCCTGTAATGTTTTTTTGTCAATTCATTAATTTAATAGATACAAAGAAGATTTTCTTTTTCCTTACGAAACTGTCAAATTTATCCCGAACACCCTGTGTATATATATATATATATATATATGATACCATCGTCCTCTTGATCTGAAATGATGTGGGTCTATATTTTCGCACATTATTAAAAATTATGTTAATTAGATAGTTTTTATGAATTAATTCCGAACTTTTATTAATTCATTTTGATTTATAGGCGACGGATCTCCGGATTTCTTGCCTTTTGCAATACTTGTTTCGATAGAACTAAGTTGCAGTTTCCTTCCCAACTTTTGTAGTTTGATACTATAAAGGATACCATCAAACCATAGAAGGCTACTTATTTCTGATAAACGAGAAAGAAAACTACGTGATACATGACTTATTACGAAATTAGCTTAGTTGATGAAATTGTAGAGCATTCCGCAATCCATAAAAAAAATTACAGATTTAAAAAATTCACATAAAAATAACAAAAAGAAATAATGATAACAAGGAAATTATTATGAAAAATAAATTTTACAATTAATTAATTGTATAGATAGCAGCATTAATGACATGGCATAATATTATTAAAATTAATAAAATAATTGCAAAACATATACAAAATTAAAGACAATAACAGTTCAAAAACAAAAATTAAAATAACCCAATACCACGAATTTCAGATATATATATATCTGATCTGATCCTGTGGCTTCCTCTCTTGAGAGGGTTGCAGCTGATTACTAGGGAGATAATGACTCAAGGTGGTTTCCCGTTGCTTTTCTTGCCGTACTATATCCTATGACTGTAGCCTGTGTGTTCACGGGGCCGGTTTGCCCGCTTGCGGGATGAAAAACCCCAGATAAACTGCTGGAAAAAAACCTGCTGTCCACGCCCAAAACCGTCTAACTTGGCTATGGCTGAGGAAAATCTTTCAGCTCCTCACGTCGTAGACGGAAATCGAACCTAGGACACTCTTTCCCCAGGCATATGGTTGCGAAGCGCAGAGCCAGTAGGCTAACCGCGCGGATCTCGTTCGTTTTAAATACATTCAGATAATTCAGTCCGGTTACAGCTTTTCTAAAGACACGCACACAAATAAGTACATACATGATAAAAACTAATACTACTATAATCCCTACTACCAAGAACAATCACTAACATTAACTTATAGCCCCTAACTAAGCTCATTTCAAAGTCACTGAAACAATCTACTATCACTTCTGATCTGAAGAAAACTATCTTAAATGCTAAGAATACATACATTACACTACGCCTTGGACCGACGGACCTCGATAACTGACTTGAACCCTCAATTTTTATGTAATTGAAAAAAGAAACACTCTCCTCTACGTCTTTTGTTCTCTGCATCACAATATTATATTTTATGCATTTCTTTTCATCGCAGGCAGTCAGATCACTTCTGTGGACATCAGTCACGTGACATATAATCACATGGTTTTGTTCATATCTCAGTTATGGCAGATAAGAAACTTCTCACCACTAACATTGTCCAATGAAATTATTACCTTTAGCTTTCGACTAAAAATTTTAGTCGAAATTTTTATGTGAATTCTACCCACTAAAGTAGGATGTAAACCTATACTACATTAATATCGTGTGTAAGCGAAACTTTATCTAATCCCGAAACGCTTTTCTAGAAGCGAAACACTTTTTCAAGCCACTTCAGGTCTCTAAGCATGGTAGTAGTCTCACCCTAGCAACGAAAATCCACCTAAAATGCTGTAATGTGATCAACAAATAAGCAACTTAATTGCAAATGTGCCGTTCATGATACTTATAGAGATTGTATACTAGCGCAGCACCGCAGCTGAGATTTTTACGCTCAGAACAGGATCGTCTTAACCCCCTTTCTCTTTTCAGTTCCTTAGATGTTGCTTTGCTGTTAGCGTTACCAGTTGTGCAGGGAGGTTCTCGACCCTACATACAGGGTGTTCGGGATAAATTTGACATATTTATAATTAATTATATTTTTCCGTAAGTTACATGTATTAACACACACACTTCTCTTCATTTAAAAGTTTGGACCCTTCTTCATTCATATACAAGATGTCAGAAAGGATGGATAGCTGGAACCCACCTGAATCATGGAAGAGAATAACTTGTATCATGATGATTCGTGCCCGCCATCAAAATAAGGATATTACGACTGCTGCCCAATGCTCCCTGAATACAGTAAAAACAATCAGGCATGAACTAGAGACTTGCAATGGTGACTACGAGGATGTAGCAAGAAGAAAGATCCCTAGCAGACGATCTGATTGCGTTCGTACAGCAGAATTCCTCGCAAATCTGCAGGAACAGGTGTTGAAGAACCCTGGCATTGGAATTCGGGCTTTGTTCGTGGAGTTGCTAACTGTAGTCAAGCCCTGGATAACAAGGGTAGCCAATGGTAGGCCGTATGTATGGCAGCAGGATTCGGCCCCTTGCCACACCTCTGGGAAAAGTCAAAAATGGTTGTCTGAAAATTTCTACGACTTCACCAGTCCAAATGTTTGGCCTCCAAACTCCACAGACCTTAACCCCATGGATTATTTTGTATGGGGCGCAGTTGAAAAAGACACCAATCGCACTTCCAGTAATACAAAAGCCCAGTTAATGGATAAAATTAAAACAGTTTTTGCGGCCCTTCCCAGGGAGACTGTAGCATCAGCTTGTTCGAGGTTCCGAAGCAGAATTGAAGCTGTGATCGATGCTAATGGTGGTTATTTTGAGTAAATCTTGTTGATAGTATTGTAATTAACTCTGCCTGTAATGTTTTTTTGTCAATTCATTAAATTTAATAGATACAAAGAAGATTTTCTTTTTCCTTACGAAACTGTCAAATTTATCCCGAACACCCTGTATATTGCGCTCTTATAATTTAAACATTAGCGAGGTTTAGAAACTAATAATATAATACAACTAAATTTCAGGTCGGACCGAAATCGTTATTAGATAATAAAATACTCATTATAAACCAGAAAAGGAAAATTAAAACGCAAAAAAGAGTTTGGAAATGAAATTCATTTTATGATGTATGTTTAAATGTGGGACAAAAAAGACATATCTGAAGGTGTACACGTGCGAATATACATTTCAGATGAGGGAAAGCGAATCAATCACGCTTTCCCTCACCAGAAATGTATACTAATGTAATGTAAATATAAATAAATAATTTCTGTAGTTGAAAAAGTAAAAAATGCCGTTTCCAAATCAATATTTAGGTTGAAGAAAGTATAGATACGATGTATTTGCAGCAGGAAAAAATGTGATGGTAAATTTCACGCCCATGAAAAGGAGAAATCTGATCTTACTTTAGGATGTTGGTATTACAAAAGGAACGAGAGATGATGATAGTGTCTTTTTGTGTGAAACCAGATAGGACTTTATGTTTTAGTTGCATTAGAAATTGACACATGATTTGAACTGACATAGCCTCATAGAAGGGGGGGGGGTCATACGAAGATCATCATTTAATGTATAAGTTTTGATTAATCTCGAAGCATGAAATGCTTGAATACTGCAGTATTGGAGTGCACTGTCATAAGTAAAACTATGAGTGGCTTTCTGTACAGTAACAGAATGTCATCGAGATAGTAGGACGAGAACGAGAATCGAAAAAGAATTTAGTCGTTCGGTCCTGTTCTGCATTATTAGAGAAGCCTGGCGACAAAAAACCTGTTCACCAAAATACTAATTGAGCAGCAAAGAAGAAGGAACCGGGAATATTATGTGGCAGGGTTCATTATGTGAAACAGTAAAGCAGTACTACTTTATATGAAATTTTACATAACTGACAACACTAGGCGGCATGGATTAATGTACGAAGTTCTACATATAATTCTTGGAATTTTTCTTGAGAAGTAGTGGAAGAATCTCTTATCGAGGCTAAGAACAGATATTATTGTATTATAGTATGTAATATCTACAACCTACAGAAGTTGGATTTATGTCTGATAAAAGCATTATTCGTCTCTTTGAAATTTGTCAAGTAGTAATAAACGAAAAGTAATAATTCTTCAATAATGGTCAACATGTAATTTGTGTAAAGAATAGTTTCTAGTATTGGACATCATTCGGGGATTAATTCATTATTTCATGATTTGAACCATATATAATTAGAAAATGATGGCGACAGAAAAGCTGGAACAAATTAAGGAAAAAAAAAAGAACGTCGAAATAATATTTGAAAACAAACAAATGTCCCTTAAGATCCGTTTTTATCTATACTTTAGCACTTTTTCTTCATTCCAAGAGCCTCCCAAGCTGTTCAGAAATTTCGAAAACAGCTGGAAAAGTGTTATGGATGACCTTTATACCTTGTACGTCACTATAGAAAATGATAAAAAGCCAAGTGAAACAGCTGGCATTGGGAATCCAAGGAAATATTTCAAAAATAACGCGATATTTGAGAGTTTCCTCTGAACTAGACACTATGTTCAAGAAACCAGCTGACGAAAGAAATGTATCTGTCTGCAGATGGCATCTTATATGTTCTGGGATGATACGTACGTTTTTGTTACGGATCAAAAAAAAAGTAGGAGAGATGGCATCTCATACTTAAACTATAATCCGTATTAATATATCCAAGGGTGATGAAGTGGTTCATAGTTTCGTGAGAAAAATATTAAAAATCTTTTCATTCAGCATATTCCGCTTGTAATCAATATATTTAATATTGGCCTACAATACTTGTTCCTGTAAAGTATCTAGAGGTCAGCCAAGTGCTTAACATTTCATATTATAGAAAAATTATCGTTATTTTAAAATGATTTTCCACTCTAATACGAAACATGAGTATAAAAAGAAAATTATTTCAAATTATTTTGCATCAGGAACAAGCTTTTTCATTAATTGTTGGATTATATACCCAACGAGCCGTATTTCTGAATTTCTACTATTAATTTATGTCATAATGTTATTTATAACATTACCCCTGATTTTTCAAAGATCTTTGATAGACTGTCTCATAACAAGATAGTAGCTAAACTGAAACAGTTAGGGTTAGATAACAGACTAGTAAGTTGCATAGCTGATTGGCTTTCGAACAGGAATCAGCAGGTTGTATATGGAAGAGTGATATCCCAGAAGATTAAGGTCACTAATGGAGTACCACAGAGATTTGTTTTGGCACCATTATTAGTTAACTTGTGACATTGGGACTGGCTTAACTGGAGATGTGCATCTGTTCGCCAATGATGCAAAGTTGGGAAGAGCTATGAGAAGTGGAGTAGATGTCATGGCCTTGCAGGATGATCTGAATAGATTATATAGATTATAATTTCATTTGCCCATTAATAATGGGCAAATGAAGCTATCAGTTTAATGTTGCAAAGTGTAAGGTCTTGAAATTCGTAGGCAAGGTTGGGATGCAGAGTATATAATTAATGAAGAAATTCTGAAGAAGGTGGAGGAGATGAGCGATCTGGGAGTGATGGTAGACAGAGATTTGACGTTTAGGGGTCACATTGCTAAAATCCTAAGAACATCCCAATGGATTGTGACAATAATGAGGATGACATTGACATGCAGAAGCAAAGAGGTTATGGTTCCTCTGTTTCCCCTGTATAAGGCTTTGATCAGGCCACATACGGACTAATGTGCAAAGATTTGGTGTCGTGGTTGAAGATGGGTATGAAGAACTCGTATAGCACCCGTATAAAATCTTAAGAGAGGACTTTAGGAATTGTTTAATATATTCTGTTTTTTTTTCACCATAGGCCGGGCTAGGGTAAATAATTAACGAAGATTTAGATTCATCTTACTTTTGTATAGCCTAATGTCATGCTGCTTGCATCCTGTACGTATGTTTTCCTGATGATGACTTCAATACAGAGGTCAAAGAGTCGAATGTTACTTTCTTAATAAGTAAAGTAATTATTATAACACGTGTGTTGTGTCTCCATAAATTCTTCATGGGTGTAACCCTAAAAGAAAGAACTTTTATGATATTGTTTGCTGTTATCATGAAATACAATAGCCAAGGGCCAGTTTAATTGTAGACATAAAAGTTGCAAATGCAAGTTTATCATGTTCACTGAATTAAATAATTAATAATTAAATAATTCATCGCTGAATTATATACCGTGATGCATATGAATGTGTATGCATTATAAAGTCATATCATATAAATCACCTGGATTATAATTATTTTACTCCATTTTATAATCAGTTTTACAATCATTAATTGACCTGATTTAAAGAAGGCGATTTACATATTTCTAGTTTTCGATATCTGTTTCTCAAGAAAAGTGTAGGCAGGGTAACGGCCAAATTAATAGGAATGTGCTGTCTCGTATGCATTAATAAAAAAAAAAGTAAATAAGGAAGCATTTTTATTCTGCTTAGCAAATTTGTGTCCATGTGGAGTAAAAGTCCTGAAACATGAAAGTCATCTGCTAGAAATTGGGGATGTAACCAAAGAGATTGATCGAATTTGAGATTTTTATCAAGTAATTAGCCATTCGTAAGTAAACCAACAGGAAACTAAAGTTCTTGTTTGTATACTTAGTTTATTTATGGTTTACTTTACTTTGGTTTAGAAAATAGAGAGGGGGGGAAGGATAACGCAGAAAACTACAGTTTGTAAATTTAATAACCGAATTACTATTTTATTTTTCTAAATAAGTTTCTTGGATGCTGAGAGAATTATATATTATAGGCTGATAACATCGAAATTCAGCTATTTTATCTTGCTCTTAACTAGAATTAATATTCAGAATCGCTATCGAAGTCTAATAATAACTTTATCAATAGCCAGATTATCCGATTGAATTCTTAATCTTTGTAATACCGAAAAATTCCCTGTTAAATACCATTTAACACACTCCTCAATCTTTAAACAGAATACTCGCTAGATTTTCAGTAACTGGAAATATATAATTAAATCATAGTCTAAAATGCATATTTTGACATATCTTTTGGCTATTCTGATATCTATATTATTTTTTTTCTTGTATAACGAAATGTATTATGTATTTAAAAAGACAAGAACAAGGTTTTCCCAGTTTACAAATGCTTCTTAAACCTGGTTAGGCACTGGCTAATGAGACATCGGAGTGATGTTTGAATTAACGCAATAAGAAAGGAAGCGAATCACCTCCCTTTGCCCTCGTGTTGTTGTCGCATGTCAGGTAAAGACGAGTTTGCTTGTGTGAACTGGCTGACCACACTATCAGAGACAAGCTAAATAGTCTCTGACAGGTTGGGTTGGCGAACAACTCTGACGAGTATAAGTGAGCAGCTGAGCGTGCTGCAAGATAATCCTACCTAACAGCGTCTTTGTTTGTTCAAAGAGGTGCGCACATCCATTTTCTTCATTCCCATTAACTGGAGAATCTCGTTAATCCCTAAACTGGATAAGTTAAAGTTAGCAGTAATAAATGACAGCACTCATGAGTAGCTTGCTCTAAATGCATTCATGTGGGCTCTTATTTAATCTTGCTGCTAAGAAAATGTTTCTTAAACGTGGATGCTAAATGTAATGGGTCTAATGGGTAATAATGAAGCTTGTTGTAAAACATGAAAGTATATATCTACGTAGAGACGTTCTTTAAAGAAATTGCATTAAAAAATTAAATAATTTTAATTACAACTTTCTCTTGATAATTGAATTTAATATAATTTATTTCCATTTGAATCAAAGACAACGACACACACATGTTTTCATCTGTTTATTAAGATTCTATAACATTTTATGTTGTTTGTCCCGTTTTCCTTCTCAATTTCGATGGATAATGATTAGCATAATTGTCAGTGAATATTAAAATGATTTCGGATGCCAATCAGCAATCCCCTTCTATAAAACTCGCATAGAAACAAAAGTGAATTAAAGTATAGATAGCATTCGTTACCATAATTTTTATTATATTTCCAAAATTCGGTATTCATATAATGGTTTCTTAGTTTTCTTAATCTATAGATTTTTTTTTCTTAAAACCTACGTGCTCTTTGTATATATTGTTACTTCTTATTATGGTTTGGTAACTTGCAATAAAGGACATAAAACTTTACTTGATCGTTATTCTGTGGTGCTTTTTCGAATATCTCATCGCATCTTTTTTCTGGTGGGATATCCATAGGTATTTAAATTAGTACACAGATTAGTTTACTATGCTTCCAAGGGTTTTGAATGAGTTTTATGTTTAGTTCTTCGTTCATGCATTGGTGCTGTATCATTGCAAGCGCAGTGTAGCACATGATACCATTTCCCGATAGACTCATGTTGGTTTCAGTTTCTAGGATTTGTTTTGCTCCAAAAATGTTCTATTTGAAAGACCTGAGTTTAAATTCAGTTCTAGAATGCAAGGAATCTTTATTACGAGTTTTCAGCTAAAGACAAGCAAGCCGATTTTATATAGAGATAGTAGGTCCCCCCTCCCCCAGAAACTCTAATTTTCATTCTCTGTGTGTGTGTTGTTTTCTGGCCTGCTAGAAAATGAATAGTTAACACATAATACACTGCCCTTAGTTGCTTCGGCATGTAATTTCATCAAACCAAATTAGTTTTCAAAATGCATCTATATCTGTGAACAATTACAGGATCTGTTTTTTCTGGATTATATGTTAGTTTCCAAGAATGGCTGTTGATGTTAAGATATGCCTGTAATGTATATTAGCATCCATTATTTTGTGTTAAACATATTTATTGTATTTTATTTTTGTCTTCTCATCTAGGTTTAAGTTCTATGCTGTATACGCCTGGATGATGTTTCATTGATTGTATTTTACTAAGCAAAGGAATGTGGCTACTTTACCAAAATAAAAAAGAAAGAAAATAAAATAAAAAAAGCTGTCTCCTCAACGGCATATTCTGATTTTGAAAATACGGTGGAAGATAGTCACTAATTTTTGGGAATCCTTTATTGAGATTTTGTCTCTGTAAGTTATGACAAGCATTCTGTTTGTTGAAACACCTCTTCGCAGAATGCATCCATTAAGATTATGTAATTATTTTGTAATCTCATCACCATGAAGCCATCTGATTCTGTATTAAAAATAGGCTTAATGATTCCTAGTTTTTGAGGTTTGTAGTGACGTAATTTGGCATGAATATTGGTTCATATAGTTGGCCATTCTACCAATATCCCTTTATAATATTTCTTATTTGGTTCTTGTAAATAATAAGTCTGGTAAGTTTAACTCATTGATTTTTCTGTATTTTAAAAGTTAATTGAATTTGGGGATATTGGATGTTCATGTAGGTAATGTTTCTTCTCCATTTCCAGACTAGAAAGGTATCATTTATGCAACAGAGGGAGGCAGCATTCTGGATAACTGGCTATAATAACTGATTTAACTTCAGTGAATTCTTATAGAAATTGGCTAGGGTTGACTCCAGGTATGAAATAATCGGTGCTCTCTAGCTGTTTCTATATCCTTTGCTTACAGAAATATTCACTTTGTACAGCAGGCAAAATATGTATTTTAACTAATTTTATGATTTATCAGTTGTTCACAGATCATCTAATATTGACATAAGATAACAATCGCTAAAATGTTGGTACGTTATACGAAGAGCAAGTATTTAATTAATGTTGCAAAGTATAAATTCTTCATATATGACATCATCTTGGCTACATGACTAGATTTATTGACAGATTATATGTCGCAAAATCAGTTTCATCCACTAGAAGGTTCAAAGGGATGTCTGGCGTTTGTATCTTCTGGTTACCAAGCACCTAATGATCTTTTGGCTCACTACACTAATGTAGTGAGCCAAAGTAAGATGGGTATGCCTCGATATGTTTACGACGTTAGTGTCTTCACAAGGTTCTCAGTTTTCTGATGGCTGGTAGTAATGTTTTATTATACTTAAATAATGTTACAGGACCGGTCTATTTTTATGAATGGCTCTTTTTCAGGAAATATTCTTGAATCATTAAAAATGGAATTAATTAATTAGTTCTGAAACAATTTAATATTTAGAGAAAATTACACTAAGTGTTAATTCTATATGGGTGTGTGTTTTAGGAGGGGATGAGAAGAATGTGCAGTGCTAGTAATTTTCTGTTTTCTAGTCAAGGTTAAATTGCATAAATTTTGATCTACTATTCAACATTACACCGCTTTGACTAATGCAAGGAATATTAACTTACATTTCCAAATCTCTAGAATCTAATTTTTAAATAATTTTCTTCTTAGTTTTACCGATTAAATTATTTTCCTGACTCTTTATTTTATCTGCAACAAATCACATTTTATTTAATTAATTCATTTGTTTTCATGTCATTTTAGCTTTCATTTTTATGTCATTTTATTTTTCAATGAAATGTCTGATATGCTTGATATGTTTAAATTAGATTTCATGCTGTATAATAACGAAAATTCTATATTATAAAATGGTGAGCGACAAGAAATGCGCTCTGTAACTTCATAATGTGATGTAAATTAGATAATATTAGCAAGCGAAGGAAGCAATTTCGACTTCAAAATTTTCGTATCAGTTCTTATTTATTTTGAATTGTGGACGTAATACTCCTAGCAACAAGCAATAATAAGAGCGAGTTCTAAAAGAGTCTTGATAGATATTATTTCTTAGAAAACAGCAGTGAATTAGCTCTGACTGAAGATTCTGAAGCGAATTTATTAATGTTTTTGCAGGAGATAACTATGCATATCACTACGGATGTAGAGGATATCCTTCCCCTACCCCCGTCTTTTGGTTCATCTTTGTTGGCGTTTGATCTTCAATGATGGTCGCCATATCCCGTCAGCTGCTGTAGCCAATGTGTTCCCTAAGCTAATCCCTAATTTTAGGCCTCTTTCAAGGCCAAACAGGTTTATGCTATTCAGTTCCAGTATACACAGTACCCACGAGCTGTGCTCGCTATTTACTTGACGAACGTGACTAGTGACGTTTTACTCGAATGCTCTTTCTAAGTAATTGGCAGTGCGATGTACGTCAGAGCGAATGCGAATTCGGCCAAATCGAAATGTGATGTCTGTAATGAGACATCACACTTCGAATTCTAGTCATTTTGCAGCCATAAAAGAATATTTGATGTATCCCTTCTATTCGATTGGAAGTTTTCCAGAAATCTGGAACTACTGGAAGCCTTCCTCGAGCATCTACTGCATTACCAAGTTTTCCATTCCGAAAATGCCACTACCACGGTACTGATAGCAGTTAGATGGCTGTCTCTATGTTGTAATGCTCTGAACTATGGATACGTTGCATAAATGAAGAAGTAAAGGAGTGCATTTTGATAATAATGGGGATGAGATAGGATGCAGTGGATAGTTTTAATAACGAATAGACTTTAAAATGAAAAAAAAATGAAGTACAGTGTTTGTAGAAGTCATTACGAAAATATTGATGACATACACATATTTTGTGTTCTCGTACAGCATATTATGACAAAAATACAATATTTGCATTTTTAACCATTTATAACACAATATAATAGCTAGAAGCATTCTTAGCGTTATAAAGCAAGCAGAGTTGTGATTCATCTCCCCGAAAGATATTCACATGCATACATCTATAGAAATATTGAAAATATCAACTGCATTGTGAATGGAGAACCTATAGAACAAGTAAAATAATTCAGCTACTTAGGCACAATTTTTAGTGAAGATAGTAAATTAAATACGGAAGTAGACAACAAAATCAACAAAGCCAGTATGGTAGGAAGTCAACTGAATAAATTTATATGGAATAAGAGAGAAATTAGTCAAAACACTAAATTAGATGTATAAAAGACAGTGTTCAAACCAATTTTAACTTATGGATTTGAGAGCTGGGTTAGAAATAAAACGCTTGGCCAAAGACTAGAGACCCGCAAATATGAGAGTCCTGAGAAAGATTAGGAGCGTGAATAGATGGCATCAATGGCAATATCATATTAAAAATGAGGATATTAGGAAAGAACTTGACTGTTAGCATCCAGGGACAAGTTAGTAGAGCTAATCTCAGGTATGATCACTTAAACAGAATGGGACAGTAAAGATTAGCAAAACAAGTGTTCACTGCCAGGTTGACAGGGAAAAGACCAGAGATGAAGACCAAGATATAGGTGGGTTGATACAGTAAAATGTGCCTTGGAAGACAAATATATAAGATCTGATAATCTTGACAGCTAACAGACTGATTTGGAGGAAAATTGTAGATAGGAAGTTAGTAATGATATATAAGTTTTTCATGTAGCACAATTATATCCTGTACACTCGTTGAGGGTACATGACAGGAATTTGATCATGATGATGATAATAAATGAAAAAGCATAAAATATCCTCCTTCCGGCCAAAAGTAGTAAATTTTAATTTTTCGCAGTGTAATCTTTGAAATTGTCATTTTTTTTCTGTAGTAAAATTTTGTGTAATGATTCACAATATTATTTTCATTATGATAATTTCTGACGAAAGTTACCTGTGGTTTAGACTTGAGTTTATAGTGTATAACGCGAGAGAAGTGGTAAGGAAGTTAAGGTAATTTACTTGACTATGACATTTTACATTTTGTAATAATAATAATAATACTTGTAATGAGGATTACGAGCGGGAATTTCTTCTGATTAATTCAAGGATTTGGCGTTGTTCTTCTGGCCATAGATTAGTTGCATCAGAATAGGGTGAAGTCTCCTTAGCTCGGTGGGAGGGAATAGGTTCAGATTCCAACTATTCCGGAAGAACATTTTTAAGAATTTTTTTATCTGAAAGTTAGCTAACCAGTTTAATATGGAGGTAGCAGAGTTTGTCCTCCTGGAACTCGGTATCTCTTTTCCCGGAAATCAGACAACCCTTATGGTTGAGTTTCAACAACTAAAATTGTTTTCCACCTCAACCTTAATTGACCACATCGTTAATTGTTTTATTGAGTTATATTATTAGATTAATATTGAAATAAATATTGAATGCGAAGAATTAAATAGCACTGGAAGTAAGAGAGATGCTTAAGCATAGCTGTGGGATGGAAATGCATTCATTGAGCCCTAAATTAGTTGACGTTTTCAGAAAAAATCTTCAGAGGACATTTTTCATTTGAAGATGAGTTAACCGGTCTCATAGGATGGTAGTAGGTTTTACTCCTGAAAACTCTCTCTCTCTCTCTGCAGCTGACAAACTGCCTGAATACACATTGTTGACAGACAAGGTTGATATAATGGCTACCTATCCTATTACACCAGACTTGAATTTAGGAAATTCACATGATGTAATGTAGAAATATGCATAAACATAAAAAAAATCTTTACTTTCGGTAAAATGAGAATAAAACGAGAACCAAAGCATGCCTAAGATCTTCCTACTGTCCTTAATGTAGTAAACTTTTCAAACTTGTGAAAAAAACTGGTAAACTAACTTTCAGATAAAAAAAAACTCTTAAAAATGTTCTTCGGGAATAGTTGGAATCAGCATGAGTGAATTAATTCATAAAAAAAGGGATGACTACATACAGTTAAATAAACGTTGTGCTTTGCCGTTTGTTTTACACTTGACTTGCCAGTGTAGTCTGCGGTTAAATAAAAGATGGATATTCGTAAATGTTTCACTAGGAAATCTCATTTTTTTATTTTGAAAATGCATAAATAACATTTGTCCCAGCGAATTCTATTTCATAGCTAGAAAGTTATTATGCTTGTCTTTGTATTAGAAAATTTCAATGCTCTTTCAACTGAATACTCTTTCAGTTAAATTAGGAATTAACGGGTAGGCACTTCTTTGCCTACAGATACTCTGGGCGTCGTCATACATTGCGTTACCGGTTGAGTCATCTTGTATGGTAATCTGTAGCAATTGACTACACTCACTCATGCGTAGATTCACGTATTAAAATTCTTTGTCATATGCAAATTTCTTTATGTTCACATATGCACTTGCATGCGTGCGTGTATTTCTTTGTTTATTAAACTCAACCGTATTCAGTAAATTAGTGCACATTGCTACATTCTTTTACGATGACAGTTTTTCTGATTTCTTGTTCCACAAGGACTTGATGAGATAAATGAAACTCTCTGCTAAAAATGGGATGAAAAGAAGAGGAGCACATTTTATTTTCATGAGTGTCTGAAGTTGGTAAGTTAAGCCAGTGGTTATATATTGACTTCCGTATTTTAATCGACAATAGGTGGCGAATGGGCGGGGACACAGAATTTATGGAATGAATGATGAAGCTTGTAAGGATTATGTCAGTACGTGTGCGAGACTGTGGGTTATGATTTGACCGCAAAACATGAAATTATTTAGTCACACTTTATCTATCACGCCATCCCTCACGCGAGGCTCTTTTACTTAACACTTTTTCTGCAGGACATTATTATGAGTTGACGTGAATACCCATTCATTCAGTTACACACAGTCCTTTTTTTTTACTATACAGTCATGGCATAAAAGAACAATTCCAATAACTTGCAGTGATCTAGCAAAACTTAGATAAATGATAAGCATGTTCTTTCTAACAAATCCCTAAGAAATGAAAAGTGATGGACGATATAAAACATTAAGCTACTCCCCCCCCCCATCAGAGGATGAAAGGAACTGTTGAAGTCTTGGTCGAATTGCCTTTATAAACAAAGAAAGACGCTACAACAAATGTTATCGCCCAGAAATTAAGGCAGAAATCCAAAGTTTACATTTCAGCTAGAATGTATTGAGAACTGCTTAGTTATCTGCGTGTGGTATCCTCCCCATAGTAGCTCTATCAGGAAGTAATTTTATTTTGTATGCTTCATTTTATATCATTCATAAACTACCAACAATATCATGCATATAGAGATTGAACAACGGGCCAAGAATAAAGGCTTGTGGCACCCTAGTCACCTGACTAATCATTTATTCTATTCCACCGTACTCAACTCTTTGATGTTTGTCTGACAACCATCTTAGTTTACTTAGATTATCATGCATCATGTCAAATGCTTTAGCGAAATTCAAGAATATTTGCAGTGCAAGCATTGTCTTTAATTCAAAGCTACCGTCACTATTATAGAAACAGAGTAAATTGCTAATACAAGACCTCCGCTAAACAAAGTCATGCTAGCACATACAGTATATACTGACATTGTGAATTACTCCTACTAATTTACTAATTTATGTTACATCAACTGAAAATTATTCCTATTGGCCAATAGGAATAATTTTGAGTAACACTTTTGTATGTCTCTGCTTTGACATTGACTACTTGTCTCCTGAAGTGATGTGTTGCATTAGAGATACTCAGATAGAGTCCAATAATTGACAGTCAAAGAGTAGATGATCGATAGCTTGTTAAACTTCTGGACAACAAATGCAGAATGGCGATAATGTGTAAATTTGGCAGATAATGTCTTATTTTTAATGTCCCGTTAACAGCATCGTAAATTCTGGAGGGCTGAGAGAGAGAGAGAGAGAGAGAGAGAGAGAGGTGGCATTTATTTTCAGCTAGAGTCTACTTTTGTAGTTGGTACGAATTTCTTTGTTGTTCATAGTTTTAGATATTTTCCTTTCTTCTTCTTTATTTCTAGATGTTCGTTCGCAGCCGGTTTCGCTTCCTCAGGTAACTGATCCGTTCTCTCATTTCCTGCTTCCAGATTTCTTGCTTTCTCTATTAGCATTAGGTGGTCTTTTTTATGCGCCTATAGTGATTATACTATCACTATAAATTGCTGCGGTCTTTTGATAAGAAGTGTTGAGTTCTAATCCTGGAGATATTATTATTATTATTATTATTAAGAGAGACCTCCTCAGAGTCAGGGACTTATCGAGGGAGGCCACATACTATACTATATAATAGTGAATAGACTGTGGCAAGTTATTCCGCTTGATTCTTTGAACAGAGGGGGGGGGGATGTAGTTTGAAACAGGGTTCTTCTATAATGGATTGTCGGTGATGATACACTATGAAAGAAGGCTTCCTTCTATTTTACTCTCTTCAGTATATATGCTATATTCTGCATTGCTTTTAGCGCAGTCCTCCTTGATATAGGTTTTCTTAATTAGATTAGTTCATTTACTGTAGTGAACCGGAAGTTCGTACAATTTTGGATCGATGTTTTCATTTCTGTCATTCTTTCCGGATGTAACCTCACATATAAGGCAGAATTCTAGCATTTTCAAGGTCGTTGTTGAACTGACGATAATGTAAGCACAATTAGAAGATACGGTCAGTACAATACCTTTCGAGTCAGCTCTCGAAAAGTATCGTACATGCGGTAGAATGTCTCCTGTATATACATAGTATTGTCTTCAGTGCTGCTTGATCCTTATTCCAAGTTTATTCTTGCCGATTTCTATAGAAGGTTTACAGAACATTATTTCCCTGGATTTTTTCCCTGATTCAATTTCGTTTTCGTAAGTTGAATTTGTTGTCAATTATTGTTCATAAGTATTTTAGCTAGTTGGCTACCTCTACAATTTCCCCGTTAGGAAGGCCGTTTAGGTTATCTATTGTTTTGATAGCTTACGTGAAATGTGAAGCACTTCAAACTTGGTGCTGTTGAATGTAACTTTCTTCTCATGCGTCCATTCTACAATTGTAAAGTAACTGTTGCTTCTGTTTATAAGCCTTCTCGTCTTCAAGTTATGACCATTAGGTCATTCGCAAAAGCTATAAGTTTTGTTTCAGTAGTGTAAGAAAGTCGTAATAACGAGTCGTAGTAGATGTTCCAGAATGCTGGTCCACGTCGAGAACCTTGCAGACAGTCTCGATTGACTTGTTTCGTTATCGATTATAGTTGTGGTTTTTCAGTGTGTCATGGTTAGTTTTCTATCTTTAGTATAATTTTTTGTATGGGTGGATAAGTTTTGGAACATTAAAAATCCCTTCATTGATTAATTATGGCTGGCCACGATGCAGCATCGAAGGCTCCTTGAACGTCCAGATAGATAAGTAGTACTTTTTTGCTGAAGGGCGAGCTTTTGACTTCCATAATAGCATCTTCGTTGCTTCACTGGGGTCGAAATGCTTATTGATTGCGATTTAATAGGTCTCTTGAAAAGATAAAATGCATTGTCGGTCTATTCGAAGTTTTTATAGCATACCTTTCTAGCGAAAATCATGAAATTAATTGGCCCTGTATTTACTAACTTCGTCGGATGCTTCTTTTGATTCCTTTGATTATCGGTATGATTATATCTGTATAAAATTCTAATGTAGAAACGCTCTTTTGAGCATTTCCTTATTAAAAGAAATACTTCTTGAGGCATTCGTTGTAGACAGCTGTTATGAATTTGGGGAATTCAAGAAATGTTCCTAAGAGTATTTTCCCGTCATTACCAGGGGTTTTTCTTTGATAAATCGATTTTACTATTGATATGATTTCATGATTTTTCATTTTATTATCATTAGGAGTATCTAAAGTTTGCCATCATTCTTTGTCTGCATGTTTTGTGAATTTCTTCATCAAGAATAAACTTTATCATATTAATTTTGTTTTTAGTATAAGAGCCGTCTGTTTTATTAATGGTTAGTAATATGGATGTCGTTTTATTCTTGTTCGCTGCTAAATTATATAACAATTCCAAGGATTCCATGCAGTCGAAACATGACAGAATTTTTTCCATGATTGTATTTTCGCTTTTGCAATTTTGGACTGAGAACTGTATTTAGCTCTATAAGAGTTTTGCCGTCTAAGTTGCCTTAAATCTTGTATGTTCTCTGATATACTCGGTTGTCTGAGTGCATCGATATATTTTCTTATGACTGTTAGCTCATCATTCTACCCAAGGTACTGATTTTTACCGCTCCTGTTTAACTTTATTGGTATTCTGAGTATTTGCAGCAGAATTTTGTCACACACGATTAAAGCTCAGAAACAAGGACATCTGTATCGTCCAGTGCTGATGTTCAGTGACTTAGTGTTTGTCTAGGGTGAGCTATTGCTCACTGGTGATAAGTGAAGTGGTGGTTTGAGATTAGGGTAGCAAATTCTCATTTCACTGCTTCTACATATGGCCGTTTGCAGAAGCACTGAAAGGAGAATCTCAGTCGGTTTTACTTATTGATGTACTTAAAGTTATTTCATTAGTTTAACTCATTAATTTTGTTTAAATTTTTGTTACTACTGATGATGCAACTTAATATACGATGATCAAAACAATTTTCTTCTTCCTTGCATCCCCCCATTCAAATATCCCGGATAAAATAGCATCATTTGCTTTTTAAGTTTATGAAACTGTTTCTTCTGTTGTTTTCGAAGGATGGGTATCAATGTCGTCGGTTAATATACGCAGTGCGCCCGTTAAATAAAGAGACAAAATGTGTATAAAAATAAAGAGCAACTACAGAAAGATGAATCATGTATGTAGCATAATATTTCTTAACCCAGTGTTTCTCAACGTGGGGCGTACGCCCCACAGGTGGGGGGACGGCAATTTGATTATTTTTTGGGGACAATTAGAAAATGATGTTGCATTTGTCACCGTATCACTGATATACTCAAAACACTCACCATTGTCGACGACGGGGGACATCAAAATTTTCGAGGCATTGAGGTGGGGCATGATTCAAAAAACGTTGAGAAACACTGCCTTAACCCAACACAATGTTTGCACCGTTCATACTAATTTTCGAAACACGGCTGGTCGGCGTCTAAAAGTATAGCCTTGAGATCGGCGTTCACCCTCTTCTGGGTAATTTGCACTTTGTCAAACATTCGTCTTTCCAGTTTCTTTTTTAATTTCAAAAAGGAAAAAAAAATGTCCGCTGGTGTCAGATCTGTCGAATACAGTGGGTGTTTGAGTGTAACGTAGATTTGAAAGCGAGAAACTCTTCCACATTTAATGTACTGTGTTTCTGATGTGAATTGGCCCAATTTCAAATAAAATTTATCACCTCCCATTGTTCCAATTTCAATTTTTGACATGAGACAAAATGGTCTCACTCAAATAACGTCTACGCGAGAATATATGAAGCTATCTATCTCAACGCACATTTGCTCATTGGAAAGCATTAAAAATACATTATTTTTTTCCCAATTCTATTTATAGTATACCCTTAAAAAATCTCTCTCACTATTTAACGGGCACACTGTATGTAAGAAATTGGACTCTTCCAAATTTTTACCTGTATCATTTGCGTCTCATTTAACTATGCACCAGAATGGCCGTTGTTATCCATTGTGAGGATTTAAATATCATAGATTTAAAATTAAATTGAAATTAAACTTAAACATCTTAGATTTAAAATCTACGATGTTTCCCAATTTTTAAAGTTTTATTTTATGTTGCTATGATGATCTAGGTACGCACTCGGAGCAGACGTTTTGATTCCGTGATAATACTGAGTCCTCGCTGCTGTGCCGAGAAATTAATATTGTGTCAAATTGCAGCTGTCTTTCTTTCAGATCCTTTAAAAAATTTTACACTTATTCTGAAAGCCACATAATTTCTTATTGATGTTATAAGATTATTGAATTAATAATAATCCGATGTTTCTAGTGTTTATGAGTTCTGTTATTTACAGCGGAGATTGAGCATTCAATAATTTGAAAGGCATGTGAGGAAAGTAAAGCTGTTTTTAACAACTTTATTATTGCTTGCTATAGTCAATATTTGGAAATTTGAGCAGTCTGTAGTAATTACATGTTGAATGCCTTTGCTTAGATACATGTGCTTGCGGTTAACCTCGGTTTTGGCGTTGGTGTGTTTATATTTATAACTGTATAAACTGCCGCAATCATAATAAGATTGTGGCGGTTTATACAGTTATAAACTGCCGATCACGAACCAATGGACCATATAAGGGACAAGGATAGTTGGGCTTCCTACAAATAGTAAAAGATTTATACTGGTTAATTTATTCAAAATTTCTAGTTAATTGCAATGCTTACAAGTTGAGAGTTTAGAGGCACAACTACACGTTTCTTCTACGGTTCAAACTGATGGGTGATCTATCATGATCCTGAGATTTTTTTGGACCAGAAGGGAGAAGAACAATGTACTTCAGTCTATTCCTGGTCTTATGATCTCTCCAACGACTTTTATCCCATAATATATAGTTTTCTGTGATAGCTTAACATTCTCTTCCAATGATAATGCAGTCTTCTAGGATGATAATGCCGCTGGGCAGACAAAGAAATACACTATCTGATCAAAAGTATCCGGAAAAGTGCCCTCAGTAATTCATTAACTGATGTCTAGATGTCACTACGACCTCACTTACCGGTATAAAAGGAGGCACGAAGCTGTGTTGTTCAGTGATAAGAAGTACGAGCAGAATGGGTCGGTCAAGGGAGCTCAATGACTTCGAACGTGGACTAGTTATTGGTTGCCACATCAGTAAGAAATGTGTCAGAGACATTTCAACCCTCCTCAAGTTGCCCAAGTCAACAGATGGTGACGTGATTGTGAAGTGGAAACGTGAAGGTACAACCAGAAAACCAAACCTGTCTGTCATTAAACGCCGGTAGGCCCCTTTTAATGGCAGACAGGGACGTCTAGCGTTGAAGAAGGTGGTTCGTGGAAATCGCGACATCGAGTGAAACAATCACCCGAGAGTTCCCCAGTTCTACTAACTGTCCACCCAGCACCATGACTGTGCGTCGAGAGTTAAGAGGAATGGAGTTCCATAGTCGAGCAGCTGTCCATAAACCAAACATTCCTCCTGTGAAAGCTAAGCACTGCCTGCAGTGGTGTAAAGAGCGATGACAGTGGACAACTGGAAACGTGTGATTTGGAGTGATGAATCACGCTTTACCATGTGGCAGTCCGATGAGATGGTCTGGATGTGGTGGCGAATGCCTGGAGAACGATTCCTGCAAGCGTGTGTAGTACCAACAGTGAAATTTGGAGGAGGGGGCGTTACAGTGTGGGGATGTTTTTCATGGAATGGACTTGGCCCTCTCGTAACACTACACAGAAATCTAAATGTGGAAGGGTACAAAGACATTTTGACCCGTTGCCTACTGTCTACGGTATAAAATCAATTCGGTGATGACTATTGTCTGTATCAGCATGAAATGCTACCTGCCATAAACCAAGGTCTGTGACGGAATGATTTGTGGACATTAACGTTCCAGAAATGGACTGGCTGGCCCAGAGCCCTGATATGAATCCCTCAGAACACCTTTGGGATGAATTAGAACGACTTCGTTCCAGACCCCCAACGACCCATCACGAACTGCTCTGGCTACAGCTCTTACGGAGGAATGGGCTACCATTCCTCCAGAGAGGTTCCGACACCTGGTAGAAAGTCTCCCCGGCAGAGTTAGAGCTGTCATAGAAGCAAAAGGTGGACCCACCCCATATTAATGTCCACTACTGGAAAGTGTGTCACAGAGAAAGTCTGATTACAGTTTCGAGTAGGTTTCCGCATACTTTTGATCAGATAGTGTAGTTCTGACGCCGAGGTCTTAACGCATGTCTTGACATTCTTTTCGCTCGAATTCTCAAGAAAACTGCCTATTTCGGTCTCTCTCTCTCTCTCTCTCTCTTGAAAAATATACAGTGGTTCGAATTGTGATCCACGCTCTGAGTGTGAATGCTTTCCCACTTATGTAGCTCAGTCGGTTGCGACGATACTGTTCAGTTGAAAAGATTTACGTTCATATTATGTCTAGGGTGCAATCTGTCCCGCAGAACTCGTAGCGGCCATACACAATTAACTGATATAATACACGGGGACTTCACAGTCTTAGTTGCGTCGGCAGTAATTAAAGCAGTCCAAGTTTAACATTATGCCCGTGGAAGCAGTTTTACATGCTCGGGGGGTGGGGGGAGATCCAGTTTGTTGTTCACCATCGTTTTCTGATTTTGTATATTATAATTATAATAACTATTTTGATTTTTTAATAAATAAACGACTTTCTTTACTGACTGCTCTCTTTTCATCAGATCAAAAGTGTTATGCTTCTGTAAATAAGCTTCTGTAAACCACTGCACTGAATGTTTCGAGACAGTAATTAAGTACAATGTAAGCCTTAAAAGGACAGTACTGTTGGGATAATTTACAATACGTTTGTCTTGCTACTATAGGAATGTCATAACATGCTAAATGTCACAGTTGGAGGCCAACGGATTATAATATAATTCAACATAGACGAGCACATTAATAAAACAGAGAAACAGATGGTGAGAAGAAACAGTGGCGTGTATTTTCACTGTCAGCTGTAAGTGCGTCGTTAGCAGTCTGATGAGTACAGTTGCTAAGCGCGAGATGAGTCGCCTGATTGGTGGCAACAGAAGCCATTACAAAAATGGCATTGCTAATGCGATAACGACGAGATAAAGACATTTCTTGGTCCACCAACTGTTGCTGAAAAGACCAAAGCAGATAAAGCGAGCTTGCTATTAAGTAGAAACGCTTTTAATTCTTTTATGTTTTGTAGCAAAAGAAAAATGTATTTCACCATATGGAGTGGTAAATGACATCCCTTTAATTTCAACGAAATGCATTCCTCACCGGTGCGAAATGTGAAAATTTTAACCTATCGGTGTGCACTAATAAGCAATCCAGAAAGAAAAGTAAATGGAGAATATCTTGCTACCAGATATCGAAGGTTGAGGTTCTGGCGTTTTTTTTCCCCTTTGGAATCGCCCACCACCAGAAAGGCAGCTGAAAAATTGACTAAAATGAACTAATCTACATAGTTCATAAAGCATGTGAACGAATAACTCATCCAAATGAAAGAAATAAAAATTATAAAATATATAAAATTAATAAAAATAGAAAACAGATATCCTTCGCCCACTCACGGTAAGTTGTACTATAGGTTTATAACCTCTCCTGAGTGGAAATGATGCTAATTGTTGCACAACATCAAATTTCCTTGTTTTCGTTGTGGGGTGTAGACTTAAGCATACATTTTAAAGCGAGTACCTTCAGGTCAGGAAATCTCAAATAAGGCAGCTATTTCCTCCTGAATTATTTTCGCTCATTTTTTCTCACCATTAGTAACATGTGCAGTTGATGATAAACTGTTAAACATTTAAAGATCAAGATTTTATTCGGTTTTTAAAGGTTTGAATCCCATCTAAAACACGAAGAACCTTTATAACGACTCTTCAGATGAAGTAAATTAGCATGAGGGTGGCATCTCCAAAGCAGTTTACCGAAGAATACACGCAGTTGATAGACAGTAACACTAGTCTCATAATCTGAATAGCTTCGGTGGTAATTACAAAAAATCTAACTCGTTTTTATTATTATTATTATTATTATTATTATTATTATTATTAAGAGAATCCTCCAGGGAGTCAGAGACTCATCGAGGGAGGCCAGATACTACATACACCAGATATCATACTTATTCTTGAATTCATTCACACTGTTTGCACTCACAGCATCCAATGGCAATCCATTCCAATCACGCACCACCCTCTGAGAGAAAAATCTGGCCCTTATACCCTTCTTGGCAGCCTTCATTCTCAGCTTCCAAGGATGCCCTCTCGTCCTTTTCCCACCTTCCATAAATTGAAAAATCCCATCAATTGAAATCTTGTGTGACCCTTTCAGCAGTTTGTAAGTCTCAATCATATCACCCCTCTTTCTCCTATTTGCTAGTGTCTGCAATCTACCAATTCTCAACCTGTCTTCATAATCAGTATTCCACAATCTTGATATCATTTTTAACACTCGCCTTTGTACTCTCTCCAAGAGTACAAAGGCGACTGTACTTAGAATCACATCGGAAACCAGGAGACCAGACCTGCGCACAGATCCAAGTGAGGTCTTATCAAGGCCTTGTAAAGAGGCAAAATAACATCCTTATCTTTACATGTGAACGTTCGTTTGAGCATTGCAATTATCTTTTGATTTTGTTTAAATTATCTTTTGATTTTGTAGGAAGTTGAAGTTCAGGGGCCATGTGGACCCTGAACTTCAACTTCCTATCTATTAACACTCCAAGATCCCTAGCCTCATCAGTTTCTTCTAGCCTAATCCCACCAATATAATACGACATTGGATAGGTAATCATGCCGAAGTGAATGACATTGAACTGACACCCATTTTCCCATGCCCACAATTCCAGATATTTCAAATCATTCTGCAAAGACTGCATATCAGCAGCATTCATGATTACCCTGCCTATCTTTGCATCATCAGCAAATAACTGTATGTCGCTTGTCAAATCCTTCCCAATATCATTAATGTACAGATTGAATAATAGTGGACCAAGAACCGATCCTTGTGGTACACCACTTGTTACCTTAAACCTTGCAGACTCAGATCCCCCGTATACCACTTTTTGATAATATGTCAGTCAGCCATCCTCTTATCCATGCTAATGTCGTATAACCCAAGCCCATTTTCTCCAATTTATGCAGCAGTCTGTCATGTTGTATTCTGTCAAAAGCCTTAGTAAAATCCAAAAGTATCATGGTGTATCCATTCCCCTTGTCTAGTTCAATGGTAACATTGTCATAAAATGTGAGCAAGTGGCTAAAACATGACCTTCCGTTAGTAAACCCAATGAACAACATGGGTTTCCCTTAATAAACCCATGTTGTTCATTGCAAAGTAGAGATTCACTGTCAACCCATTTCTGAATGCGGGCCGTAACTAATTTTTCTAAAATCTTCACCACCACTCCTGAGATACTAATTGGTCGATAGTTTGATACATCGGTCTTTGCACCACTATAATGCAATGGAATTACCATACATTCTTTCCATTCCTGCGGAATCTTCCCTGTTCTGAGACTCATTAAACATCCTGGTCAAAGGAATGATTAATTCAGCTGAACACTCTTTTAGCACACATGCTGATATTCCATCAGTCCCTATTGCTGAATTCTTATTCAGTTTGTGCAACAGCACTAATACCTCGGCCTCACCCACCTGCGTTTCTTCATCTAGTGAAGAGGTAACAGGGAGCTTAATGTTGTGTTAACTAGGTTGATAGCTAAAAAGATAATAAGCCTTTCGGCTTATTATCTTTGTAGCTAACAATATTTAACAATATATAGTACACCACTTCGGCAATTCGATAGTAGAGGTATGTAAGTTTCTGTTCACTTAAAACCTTGATATTCCAGATCGTCCTTTTCTTACGAATCTCTTGCTTAATAAGATTACACATCCATTTGACGCGTACCCTATTTATTCTTCGAACTTTCGGTATACATTCTGATATCGCATCGTTTAAGTATTATTTAAATGCTTCCCATGCACTGTCGATATTCTTCCCATCCAGCAGCTAATACCATTCCGCTGAACTCAGTATACTCCTCAGCTGGTCATAATTTCATGCTTCGTAGTTCAGCATGTAATCTTTTCTGAATGGAACATTCATAAACTTAGTCACTTCCCAAGTGAGTACCGCATGATCACTGTCACCAACTGGAGGCAGAAAAGTTACGTTTTTTACTGAAATGACCTCTGACACTATAATCAGATCTATCACTCTTTGACCTCGAGTTCCTTCTGTCACATGCTGCTTGAGGAAGTTGTCCCTCAGCAGCTCAATAAATGCATTTTCATTCTTCTCATGAGATTCTTCTGCTACCCAATCAATATTTGGATAATTAAAGTCTCTCATTATGATTACTATTTTCGCGCTCACATTTTCTATTTGGTGATGCATTTCTTCATCACTGGCAACCGATCCACCAGGTCTGTAACAACACCCCACTGTGTAATTTGTCTTATTAGATTCCACCTCACACCAGATGGCTTCAAACTCACTGCTATTATATATAAGAGTAGTGCAGAAAAACTGATAACAATTAAATAAAATATATCAATTTCTCATTTCGAAAAAATAAACAATTAAATAAAAACATTTCTGAATGAAATTGAGAAATGAAAGATGCATAACATGATGTCTGATGTAGTTACACTGTAAGCAGAGAGTAAATCTCTACTAATATAATCACAATATCCTCTTTCAAATTTCAGCAATTCAGTTACATCGCTTCTAAAATGAATCTTAATTTTCTAATTTTCCACTGAACGCGTGATTGACATCTCATTCTTATGATATCAGTAGTTCTTTTGCTATATCAACCTGTATTTATCCACTCTAGGTCGTTTGTACAAGCTGTTGGGTAGTTCTGTATTGCGCCATTGTGCTCGAAACAACTAAGGCAACCTGGTCAGTGTATTAATTGTGTGTGGTGTTCTGGTCAGTTTGCCTTCTGTTTTACGGGATGAAAATCCCGAGTTTCTAGGAATACAAAATCTTCCATCTCCGTATGAAACCGACTAACTCACCCTCAGTTGAAAAGATCTTGTAAAGGCCCTTTGCGTCCTAGAGTGCATTTAAACACGAGTCTTTCCACCCATGGTTACTCTCGAAACTACGGAGGCTCTACAGGCTGTATTCAAGGGCATAAATGATAATATTACATACCCATCTCTTATGATCTCCTCTATTGTCAGGAAGATTTCCATTGGAATGTTTCCATGTATATATTTTTAAATTTGAATTAAATTAAACTTTTAATGTTAATTTTCATTTAAGTCTCACCCACGAAAAGTTAACTTATAGCACATGAGTCCAATGGGTAGTCTCAAGGGGTTAGGAGAGTGGAGACGCTTTCCACTTGGCCAACCCATTCCAAGCTTGTAATTGCATACAAGACCTTTGGTTGGAAAGCCAATTTCAAATCCTGTCTAGGACGCGAACGTTTATAAGAACTCTTCAAGTGAAGGGGGAAGTTAGCCGGTCTCATATGGATAGTTGTAGTGTTCTTCCTTCAGAAACTCGTGTTTTTCATCTAGCAACACAGGCAAAGTGGCTACAAGAACACATGCAGTTAACAGAAAGAATACATTGGCCTCATAGCTTTAGTTGCTTCGATCGTAATCTCAAATACAACAACGGTATGAGATCAATTCGAAACGTGATATGTCCTGTTTTGACTTTCAGACATACAGCTCAAGTCCCCCCCACACACACACCACCACTAGTTTCGGAATATCAAGAGCACTAAACGGGTATCCAACTGGAAGCTTTTGGATTTACGGCCGAAGCTATTAAGGCTGTGAGGCTGGTTTGCGGGATGAAAAACTCGAGTTTCCGGGAGGGGAAAACCCTTATAACGGTTCTTCGCATCCTAGACAGAATTCGAACCTAAGGCTTTCCAACCAAAGGGCATCGTCGATATCGACAGCTACGGAGGCTCCTTAATGCTGAATGACTTCGAACTGACACTGATGCTGTACACAGTTTTTTATTATTATTATTCATTATTATTTTTTATCGTTGTGGATGAATTTCCTTCCCTGGATTTAGACTGATCTGCTTTTCGGAAGCCTGAAGTGGCATGAAAAGTTCTTTCTTCATGTTCTACAACAGGGTTTACTGATGTCGTGCTTCTAATGTACCGTATGTCCACATTTTTTTTCTAGGTGAGATTGTCTTAAAAAAATGAAATGTCTCTTTGTGTAAATTAATTGATTCAGATATGCTTTGTATAATTTTTTGACTCCATTTCAGATACTTTAGTCATGAATGGATAATTTTATATATCATTTTTATAGAACAGGTTAGCAACAGTATGTATCCGTAAAACTTTTTTAATCATAATGAAAGTTAATGGATCGTTTTTATATAACACTAAACAACAGCGACTCTTTTCGGAGGACAACAAAAAATAAAGAGTCAAAGACAGCCTTATAGAGTCACCAACTTGTGGGAATTGTTCATTCTCTGCTGCGGCAGTTTAAGTTGACTGTTATATCGACTGTGAAGTTTCATTAGTGCTCAAGCATTCGTCCCCCTTTCGATCATTAATACTGAAACACTGTTTCCCAAATGAACAAATCTCTCTTTAAATCGTTCAGTTTAGAATTATACTACTCTGATAATACCGTAATAATCTGTTAGCATTTCTAATTTTAAACGGTAGTTAGACACATCTGTTCATATTTTTCTCAGTTTAATATGAAAACATCTCATTACTGTCGACTATGTAACCGTATTATTTTTTTCTTTAAAGAATGCCTGAAA
The DNA here is from genome assembly GCF_054136105.1 of Typopeltis vanoorti. Lineage (NCBI taxonomy): Eukaryota > Metazoa > Arthropoda > Arachnida > Uropygi > Thelyphonidae > Typopeltis > Typopeltis vanoorti. The sequence continues at coordinate 80,272,167 of NC_143561.1, forward strand.
AAATCTCTGTGTACACTTCTTCCGAAAGTATTGACACTGAGCAGAACCATATGCTGTGCAAAGTTTAACACTGCTATAGTGGATAGCAATTGACTATACAAAAGTCAAATTATACCTTTTCCTAAGAAAGATGTACCATGACTCGTAGAAGTCTATGCAGTATGTATTTCGTGTTTCAATATTGCTTAGCTACCATTAATATTTCTTTGGTTAAATTTCCCCACATTTTGAGTAGGAAAAAATTAAAAAAAAAAAAGTATTAGTCCATCTTTCGATACTGCTATTAAATTTCAAGTATTACACTTCTGCTTCAATTGGTACTCAGTGCTTGTGTTTCAGTGATCAACCGAAATACATACTTGCTTCAAATCGAATTTTTCTCAAAACTGATGAAATTTGTGAAACATTTATAAAATTCACGTTTTTCAGAAGCTAGAAAATATTAGCGGTAGAACCCACTGATTCTCATTGAACAGCAGGATAATAAATATACCTCCCTATTTTATACTAAGTAGCAAACAATGTTTTTCTTTGAATCTTGAAAGCGGAGAGTTAACGAAGTTCCGTTCGGCATGAATTAGCTTAGTATTGCACTACATAAATGAGATGTATTTGTCTTTTCAAGACGCCTTATTTCTCGTTGTGCTCAATATTTAAATTTGAGTTTAACCGAGTGGACATAATTCGCATGACTCAACTTTCTTTGTAAATTTTCTGTACTTGTTTTGTTTTACCAATTATGTCGGCAATTCGGTACGTCCCAGAACAAATCAGCCTACTAAAAGAAAAGAGTGTTTTTTTTTTTTTTTTTTTTTTTTTTTTTTTTTTTTTTTTGTAATTCATGTTCATTTGCTTTCAAATAACCGTTTGTACTTCATTTTTATGTGCAGTGCGTTTCTTAGCACATGCGTACTCCGTAAGAAATATTTTTTCCATTTCATTAAAAGTAAAATAAAATATATATAAATAATGAAATTATTTATATATATTTTATTTTATATATTATATACATTATATATAATATATAAAATAAAATTTTATATATTATATATATTATATATAATAAAACGAATTCAGAATGTAACCTACAAATGAAGTTTGTAGGTTACATTCTGAATCGAATCTTATGATATCTATCATTGAATTTAAGGCACTTCTTTTAGTTCAGTTGTTTTTCCCTAACTTCAGTTTGTTTGAATCATTATAGTTGTAAATATCGCTGTTTTCTTTCTTTGAAGTGTAGAGCTGTGTGTTTTTTTACGTGCTTTTTATCAAAATGCATTTTATCATTACATTTGGGACTTATGTTATACAAACTATGCCCGTGTGTGATTTAAGTTTTGGTTCCGATCAGATAAGTTTTATTAGGTATGAAACCCAATTCGAAAAATGATTCAAACTGAATCCTCACTATCTGGAAAGAATTTAGAGAAATTTGGTGCTTAGAATCCCTGTTTAAATATTTCGAATCATTTATCATTTCAATTTTAGTTTGAATTGGACTACTTACGGAAGCAGATTAGTTAATTAGTAAAAACAAATGTCGCAAGAGTACTGCACATAAGACAAAATAGAATAATGTTTCAACATAAACGTGCTTATGATCGTAGTCCTCGCGAAAATGACGGAAATATCGGCAGTAACTCTAAATCGAAAACCATATTGTAAGTAAATCATTGCAAGAAGCTGTAGGCTCATCAATTAATTAATTTATTCTTTTTTTTTGATATTCCGTTTTTATTATCAAAATGATTCGAAATGTATAATACTAATAATTTCTGCTGTGCTTCATAGAATATAGCGAAATTTGGTATTTAAAATCACTATTAAATATCGCTAAGAATGATTATTTTATTGGCAAAATCAGGCAGTTCTTGTCGTGTGTTTTTTATTAGACAAAATCAGCTCACTCTAGGTTTGAACATTCGTGGATTTTCATTATGCAACGATTCGTCTAACATTCCAGACTCACTGATCCTATCATGATTATGTACCAGTAATAATAAATGAGAAATGATGTAGTAAAATTACGTAAAGTGCCGTCGATCACAAATACACATACTGTATCCGAAACAATGATATGAATTTGCTCTACTCTAGCTGAATTTAAGGATCCAGCCTATCACAGCATTGGCCGAAGGATTAAAAAATTTAGAAAACATGCTCTACAGACAAGTCCTTTCTTTTTAACTTATTAAAGTTGTTTCGACTCTCCAATATGCAAATATTTCACACTGTATACAGCAATCGCGTACTATCTAAATTTAAACAAGGCACGTATGTCACAGTAAAATAAGTAATATTTATTAATCATAAATATTTCACTTTACTTATTGCGAAGCTTAAAATTTAAAACTAAAGTTATGCAAAAGTTTGGTATTATCCTATTGGATCCAATGGGATCCAATAGGACCTGATGAGATAATATGTCTATATACGAATACCAGGAGTATCAGAAACAAAGGGATAGAGTTTGTTGCCTTGGTCAGTATGTTCGGATCTCAGATTGTAGGTATTAGTGAGACCTAGTTATCAGAATCAAACATACTAACTGGCATCGAGTGTAAAGGGTACAGTATTTTAGGAAGGATAGACAGGATAGGAGGGGTGTCCTGCTAATGGCGTGGGATGACATGAACCCAATTAGAGTTGAGACCTAAGATTGTAGTACTACCAACGGTATTTCATGTGGCAGTGAGATTGAATCCATCTGGTGTGAGTTGGAATCTAACAAGATCAATTACACAGTGGGGTGTTGTTACAGACCTGGTGGATCGGTTGCTAATGATGAAGAAATGCATCACAAAATAGAAACGATGGCCGCGAAAAGAGTAATCATAATGGGAGATTTTAATTATCCAAATATTGATTGGGTAGCAGTATAATCTCATGAGAAGAATGAAAATGCATTTATTGAGCTGTTGCGGGACAACTTCCTCAAGCAGCATGTGACAGAAGGAACTCACGGTCAAAGAGTGTTAGACTTGATTATAGTGTCAGAGGGTATTTCATTTAAAGATGTAACATTCTGCTTCCGGTTGGTGAAAGCGATCATGAGGTACTCACTCGGGAAGTGGCTAAGTTAATGAATGTTCCTTTCAGAAAAGGTTACAAGCTGAACTAAAAAGCAGGAAATTATGACCAGCTGACGATTATACTGAGTTTACTGGAATGGGATCGTCTGTTGGATGGGAAGAATATCGACAGTACATGGGAAGCATTTTCAAATTACTTAAATGATGCAATATCAAAATGTGCCCCGGGAGTTCGAAGAAGAAATAGGGCAGGAGTCAAATAGATGCGTAATCTTATTAAATAAGAGATTCGTAAGAAACTGATGATGTGAAAGGAATACCATGTGCATAAGGTGACGTATGTTATGATAATTATAAGCACCAGGCTAGAATAATCATAACTGTTGTACGGAAAGCAAAGTCTGAGTAATGAAAGAATCTGGCTCTGCAAGCTAAAGACAACTCACAAGATTTCTATAGATATGCTGGAAGTAAAAGAAAGAATGAATATGACTCTTCTGAATGCAGATGGTGTGAGGGTGACTAATATTTCATACTATTTTGCATACTTCATCGAAATTAGTGCATTTTAAAATTTACCCCATTACTTGAACTGCCTAGAGGTTAATTCTAAACAATTTAAAACTTTTCCAGTATTATATGCTCCCTTGAAATAATTCGTTACTTTAATAATTACTCTAGTGGTATTGACTGCTTTATTTTTTTTTTAATTTTACTGAAGTTCATTTTATATATTGTACAGTTTAAAAGAAGCTATAAAAATAAAATTTTTATGTTCCGGTAACACCTGGAATGTACATGTATGTTAGTATCTCTTTGCATCCGTAATGGTTCAAGTTAATCTCCTATCACGTACCGGCTAATCGTCAAAATAAATACCATTTTCTTGTGGGCCCATATATTGAAGTTCCTTCGTTTTGACGCATCACAAAATGTGTACTACGGAGTGGAGATGGGAGATTTTCTAATATTAAAAAAAAAACATGTTCATGAAGTACAGAACTTAATAGTTAAAAATACCATTCATCGTGTCTGTATGGCTGCTGTACGTTTGGTGACCGCCTTGCACGCTTATCCTTCATTTCATTTCTGGATTAAACTAATTACAAATCATAACCCATTTATACACAAAATGTCGTTATGTATGCAAGATATACGAGACTGTAGATCATCCAGTATTTTGCATTGCAGATATCAATTCAAATTTGCATTTCGTGAGCTCTAGAAAATCTATTCTGTTAAATACTCTATTTGTGAGTAGTTGTTATGTTGATTTAATAATTCAGAGTTATTCATCAGGGTTAATCTAATAATTCAGGGTTACACATCAACCAACCGTATAAATGATACAGTTGGTTGATGTGTAATAGAAGATTTTTCTTAGGTCAAGGATCTTTGACTTACCGTTTCTAGAATTAAGCACCTGCCTTCATTGCGCAAATCTGGCTGATGGAGTTAGATGAATTAGTATTTGGTATTAAAGCTTTTAAAATTAACGTCTGACCAGAGCCCAGATACTGTTCTATAGTATATCTAATTTACCTAACTAATAATGATATAGTCTAAACGTACCTTGCGTATGGAATCAATGGCATATACATAATGACACAAATTTAAAAATATTCCTCGTTATTTCCAACGCTCCAACTATCATGATATCCGATTAAAATTATTCAGTTGGAGCGTTAGGAATAACGAGGAATATTTTTAAATTTATGTCATTATGTATATATATATTACATCGTTTCAACACGCCGATTTTTCCTACCAGCAGGGTAATGACTTTATTATGTGCTACTAACATATTTAATTTGCCATATAATCTTATAATATTTTTGTTGTTGTTTTATTAAAACCTGAAAATAAGTCACATAAATTCGCTTTTCCGATTTTTATGAAATAATATTTTGCTATCAATGTCATCTTGGAGAACAAGGGTTTGGACACATCGTGAATTTTATCCCTTAATTCATCAAGGTTTGAAGGCGGATCATGGTGGAATACCCATCCCCTCAACCTTTGACCATTTACTCTTGGACCAACTCCGTATTACGAAAATAATGCTCAATTATAAACGTCGTTTCTTCCACTCTCAGCTCCATTGCTACACTCAGTACAATTGCATAACTCTATACGCGCCCTTCTATTAATGTGCATGCAGTTGAACGGCATATCTCGTAGCACATGCACTGAGCATGTCGAAATTCAGTACTTTTTTTTTTTTGCGCCATACCTTACAAGCCGTGTACATTACATATATAAGTCGCAATGTACAGTTTGATGATCGAAGCTTTGATTTTTCTAATACAATAGCTCTGATTTAGAATAATTTTCTTAGTAATTCTACGTAGTAAATTCATTTCGGTGAGAGATACTGCTTTAGCAGTTTTATATCACGTGTGAATATAGAGACTGCATTTTTCTTGTTGGCAGAGATGATGCAGTATTGAATATCATATTGTGACTCCTAGTACTTTGAAAATCATTACAGTGCAATTTATGATAATGAGAGCACCATTGCGACTCATGTCATATTTGAACGGTTCTGGTTATTAATCTTTTTTTAATCATCAATCAAATAGCGGGTTAACTACAACAGATTATTCATATTGACGCAAAATACGAAATAAATGTGTTTTATCTCATTAATAAGTACCGAAATAGAAATAAATAAATTGAAACTTGAAAGGTAGTTTTTCCTCCACCTGATAAAAAATGAATAACATTAAGCTACAGATCACAATTGCTATAAAAGTTGAAACTTTGTATTTGGAATCGCTATGTGTTCCTCATTTACATTCTGTTTTCTTTGCTCTCTACAGTCATTTATTCTGCTGTTAAATAGTAAGGCAGCAGCGAAGGAAAAAGCTGTCACAACTCTTGGCAAACAACCTTAACGGGATTGTCATAATATATCTTTAATTCAAGTTAATAGCGATTCTTTCGCATCTCCTAATGTCTATACGCATAATTCTCTCCTTTCTTCAGCAAATGAAGTTTTAATGCCAGGTTAAACATCCTTTTTTGTACGACCATTTAAAATCGCTCCTTCGTTCGAGTAAAAACAGATTCAATTTCATCCAAATGTCCTTGTTGGATGAAAGAAGCGACATCGCTTTTCAAAAACAACAAGCTAGCATGAACATTTTTTAATCTTTCTAAGACAATGTCAGAGAAGTTTTCGTGTATCTCTTAATTAAATGACATTTTCCAATTAGTTCTCGGAATTTCAAGTAGATGCGTAATAGTGGATGAAGAACCATTAATGTTCGAATTAGCGGAAGGATATTTTTAAGACATCTCATAAAAAATAACACCGAATCTTCAAATTAAATCTTGTACTATTCACAATAACATGCGCAACTTTGAAAACTAGCCGAGTGGAAAAAAATGTTAAGCTTAGCAATTTTTTGGTCATTTAAATAACAAATTTCTTTGAGAAAGTAGAATGAATAAATAAGGAAGAAAATTAGCGCCACAGTTTTAAGATTAACGCTTTACTGCTGCAGTTTTTTGAATCATCATAAACTGGAAATTAAGTTTCAGGCTGAAGTAGAAGACAAAAAAAAATGCATTTTGTCTGTGACAGATCTTTTTAAATTGGGTCGTGAAAACTGAAGAAAAAATGACAAGCAAATAAAAAAATCGTGCTTCTGTCACAAGTGGTTTTTACTGCATTAAATTCCAATGGAATATTGTAAGAGAAAATGGATAAATATATGCGTTACACGAACGCTGGGGGCAGTTGGTTCGATTAAAAATATTCGTCTCCTGTTTTTTTTTTGTTTAAATATAACACCTTATAAAGATGATAATCATTCCATTAAGTTTTCAATTATTTTAATTGTATAAAAACCTCTCAGTGCAATAGTTTTTTAAACATTCAGTGAAAATTTCTTCTATAATATGAAATGTTGAAAAATCCGTTTGTTCGTTTCAATTCCACTAGAAAACAAATGGACTGCATTAAATCTTTAATTTGCTGATCCTTTATTTTCAAGCGATACCTACATATAGTTAACTATAAAATTATTTAAATAAATTAATGTATGTACAAGTGTAATGCATTCGTACATTCTACTTTTCTTTCTTTTTTTAAAAAAAAAACATTACACCCGCTTCTCCTTTCTCTCTCTCTATTTTTAGAGTACTTCCTTCTCATCATATGCAAAGGATATGTTCCCGCTTATAAACCTAATTCGTGTTAACTCATGCTTTGCCAAAATACATCAGTTCATAATACACGTGCTACTAGTAAGAGGATTGTGGTCTGCAATCACATTCTTTTAGTGCTTGTCTTCAGCTAGTGTCTTGCAGTCAGGTAAAATGATCTTGAGCATATTACCTCATTCGTCTTCCCTTCCTTATCCATTTATTTAACTATTTACAATTATGAGGAAATAAACGTATACTAAGCCAATTATCCAATTACCTGTAATAATACTGAGGTTTTAACGCTGCCATCAGAATACTTCAAATGAGGTCGAATACTACAAATTGGTGATAATTTAGCTGCTCTGCTAACGCATTCTTCACTGTGTGTGTGTGTCCACAAACTTTTGACGACCTTTCGTGTCAGCATATTTGCCATCTCGTGCAGAGCAGGATACATGTGGTCAGAGAGAAACACAAGGGCGTGTCAGACGTGAGGTGGTCTCAGGAAAAGTGGCCATATATCTTATCACTGATGACGTCTCGCTAGGGAGAACTAAATAGTGATTATCTTATCCGCAGTGCGCTGATTATCTGTAGCTACATCTGCAGGCACCTATCTACACTTATTAACAGAAGTACCCATTTGGTGCTAATAGACATAGAACTATTCCCAATAAACACGGGTTATTGGACATTATTATATTTTCGGAAATTGTGATTTAATGATTACCTATCATAGACATTCAAGTAACAGGTGCTGGTAATATTGAATACTTGTAGAATATTATACCACATTCCTTTTTTCTCTTCTTAATATTTAAATGAGAATTTTACTAGAGGAAACTGACTATGCATTCTTCGTTGAGCATGGATAAGCGACCATTGCAAATTTTTGATCTTTTGCATGTTAATTCATAAAGTTATGGAGGAACTAAGCCTTGCGCGCGCGCACACTGGGCCAAAATATTTCCCATTTTAAAATAATAATAATTATTATTACGTGACACCTCCAGGGAGTCCAGAGACTCATTGAGGGAGGGCACCTACTCTATAACTCTGTCTCCAACGCAATTACCATAATCATTTACACCAATGCCATCTACGGCCCACCACTAATATTTTCACAATCATCCATGCCCACGGCGTGGATTGGAACCCTCAGCCTTTTGGGTCGAGAGTGGATACGTTAACCACTCGGCCAACCAATTCTCACTTATTAAAGTCAACCTGCTTTAATAAGTGAGAAGCGTACGAAGAGAACATCAGGCATCTTACCCCCAAATGAACGCAAAAAGTATTGTTACCGTCGAAATACATTTAACGAAATTTGTCATTTCGTTAAACGAAACCTTTTCTAATTACTTGTACTGTAATTATCCAGAGAAGAATTCAAAAGACTATGAACGGTGTGGCACTTAGAGCCAGGGTAATGTCCCATTTGATAAAGCCGAGAATAGGTGTACAGGACTTCGTCATCTGCATAAAATTGAGATGGGCAGGGCACATTGAAAGATATAACAGCACAAGATGGCTTAAACTGTTTAAAGAATGAAGGCTATGGGCGGCAATACGCAGAGGGGGGGAAGACCAAGGAAGAGATAGCAAGATGAAATAGTCAGGATTGTTAGAATGCAACTGATTTAACTCGAAGAAGAAGTAGAGAAGCATACACTGTATTCTTAAATAACACACACTTCATGAATAAATTAATCGATACAAATCTTAAGAGAACTAGAAGTGAAGAAAAGCTCCATTCAATGGTTTTAGTACTTTTCTCAGCTAAAAAAAGATAAGAAGCCGAGTACTTGAAGTAGACTTTTAGAGATGTTTCTCAGTTACGAATTTTTAACATTATGAGATCACTGTTTTTAATTCTTAAATGCTTCACTATTTTTATGTTATTTTTTGCCGATTTTTATGACTTAGTCAAAACGATATGAAGTATTTTAATGCGGCTAGAAGAATTTTCGGGGTTTTAATTCAACCAGAATTAACTTGACATTATACAAATATCGTAAGTGGACGATTTCCTACTTCGGTGTTTTCGTTGTTTATTTGTTTTACTCTCCAAACAAACCAGAGATAACTTTTACAACACGCCAAATTATCGAGTTAGTTTGCTTAGTACATTATTGCGCGAGTTGGGTTTGTGGTCCAAAATCTCCAAAGGAAATTTTCACTTTCATCGAATAATCAAATTAAATTATGAACTAATCATTTAATTATCCAGAATGTGCTTAATTTATTATTTTCATTATGCTTATACATTAACCTGGAAGATGCTTAATAACTAATACTGAATAACGAATAATTAAGAATAACTTCTATCTTGTTGATAGAAGTTATTCGTAAAATACTTCACTCACAAATAATTGCTAGAATGTAATTAAAAGATTTCGTCTGTGAATTATCACCGAGTGGAAGGAAGTTCAGATCTTTCTTTCTCTGTGTGTTTGTGTGGCTGAGTTATTATCTATCTCCATTGAACTCTTTCTCCCTCGATGATCCCCTGTAAATTATTGAAACTTAGATAAGAAGGTCATAAACCCGACGTACATGCTTCCTATGTGATTAGTTCCTAAAATGTCTCCATTCTGTTTTTACATCTGTACTAAATGAGAGAAAAAATCAGCACGCCCCGTAATTAACCTTTTTTTCAGACCACATTTTTCCCCTTTTATTCGTTATTTTTTGATAAATTAACGGACCTCACACTCTACATTAATTAATACGCCCTTTTTACAACGTTATAAAGCGACAAGAAAGCACCGGAACGCAGTATCACAATGCCGTCGATATCAATATTACGTCTGTGCACACATTTTAGTGTCATCACGAAGTGAAAGAACGGAAATGAAGAACGTTTCATTTCCGAATGTGGCGTCTGCTGATTAGAAATTTCGTTGTACCATTAGTGTAAAACTATCGAAGAATAAATTTGTTTCTTGTTTAGGTTACTTTCCACCAGGAGATGAATGAATCTCAATTTCCAGAGGCAACGATTGCAATAAGCTGCTCACGTTCAAATTCAAACAAAACCAGAAGGAATGTGTCTCTGATTGCAGCTGTCTTATAAGTGGGTTTTAATGTTTGCAGTAATTTATTACTTTTACACCTTCCACTACACAAACAACCAGTCAGCTTTTGATAGCTTTGTGGTTTCATCAACAACAGTTTTGTGTTAATACTTTTTACGTGTTTTTCACCAAATGCGTATCAACCTATCAGAGTAATTCTGTAGAATTGGGCCATCTAATGTAAGTTTATTCACAAAACATTTCGAAAGTATACAAAGTAATAACTGCGCTTCGATTAATTAGAATTTAATGGAATTTTAGAGATATTCTAAAATTTGTTTTTAGGATATTATCGAAATCTGTGGAATCGTTTCAATTTTTAATTGATTTGCACTATGTCAGTGGCAAAATATGAAACGATACAAAATTATATTTTATAAATGGAAATAACCTCTCCAGGTTCAATGCTTGTGGTAACGAACAACTTCATAAGCTATTGCAAAACACACCTTTTTGTGATTGTTTTTATGTTTATATCTAAGCTTATATAAGACATATCTTACGAACAAAAGCTTCTTATTCATCTGTACTCGGCAACTACTCGTCATTCCTTTAACTATTCTTCTACACGTGAATCTCATCTGGAGACGCGAAAACTCATCGAAATTATCCAGAATTAAGTTGGATATTTCTGTAAAATTAACTTCTTCCCTTCAGGTATTAAGCCTAGTGGCCTGTTACAGAGCTATCTTTAGCCCTTCTAAGCCGTACCCGTTCCGAGGATAAAGGTGGCTAGCCCTGTGCCTCTCGGCGTGTCCTAGGTCTGTAGATGTGTGTTCACGGGGTCGGTTTCCTGCTTGGGGGAAGAAAACCCCAGATAAACTGGGGAGAAAAACCCTGCAGTATACGCCTCAAGACCAGCTAACTTGGCTATGTCGGAGAAAGATCCTTTAGCTCCTCATGTCGGCGACTGGAATCGAACCCAGAACACTTCTTTCCCAGGCATATGGTTGCGAAGCGCCTAACCACTCGGCTAACCGCGCGGACTCTAAAATTACTAGAAATTGTAGATGCTTAAAATGTCTTCAGAGCACTAACTCACAGAGTTCAATATTTGATCCTAATTAGAGTATTTTCTCAAATACAAAGTAAAAATATTCAAATTCATTATTTATAATTGTCCGCGCGGTTAGCCTAGTGGCTGTGCGCCTCGCAACCATATGCCTGGGGAAGGAATGTCCTGAGTTCGATTCCCGTCAGTAACGTGAGGAGCTGAAGGATCTTCCTCAGCCATAGCCAAGTTAGCCGGTCTTGGGCGTGGACAGTAGGGTTTTTCCCCAGTTTATCCTGCGGTTTTTCATCCCGCAAAGCAGGCAAACCGGTCCTGAGAACTCAACACTATAGGACATAGGATACACCGGGGCATAGGGCTGACCACCTTATCCTGTGAACAGCTTGAGATCCGATGATTAATAAACCGCAAGGTAAAAGAGGGTAAAAAGAAGATGAGATGAAATTATTTATAATATATACTGAGTTATTACTAATTATAGATACCTCTTACATAATAACAAGTTCTTAATTACGGTAACTCTTTTAATTCCTCAGAAGGGCTTCTCGAGTGAATATGGATTCCAAGAAGTGGCCAGTGCATTTCACGTCGGGCCATGCGTGCTCATTTGCATCCTGCACATGCTTAAGTAGGGCAAGATCCCGTGACTGGGCAGGCTAATCGTGGAACCATTGCCTTCCGATCTGTATCTTATGACATGCACGTTATTCTGCCGGAAGTAGCCATTACCACCTGGTAACTTCCTGTGATAAACTGTGGGGAATGATGGGATGCACTAGAACGGTAACAATGTTCAAATGAGTTGTGGCATTTAGACATCTCACTATCGGTATCATGGACTTAACACTTGCCGAAAAAGCACTCTCCATTTTCATCGCCTCTGTAGCTCAGTCGTTATAGAAATGTGGTTGGAAAGATCTGAGTTCTAATCTTTTCGAGGACGCGAAAAACGTTTATAAGGGCATTTCGAATAAATGTGTGTGCGCGGTCAGATACTCGGTTGGAGGGCTCTACAACCAGTAGAATCGGGTTTGTCCGCTTTTCATCCGCAAAACAGAAAATTCATCCAGAAGATCACACGCAATTTACAGATATAATACACAGCACACATAACCTTAATTGCTTTGTGTTAAAATGGCAGGAGTGGTGAGGTCATTGTCACAGTATATACTATCCGTCATAGAATTCAAGACTTTTTTTATGTGCTCCTTTGTAGTCCTCCTGTTGTAGATTCAATTTGCTGGATTTTATCCAGTCTATTAGACTGCACGAGTCCTTTTTTTATGATGCAGACTAACAGTCGATCTCTCCTTCCATCCTTTTACCTCTCACATGGCGATGCGAGTTATCTCTAGGTCACATTGCTGTCGTTGGCGGAGTGGTTTTAGTTGTTGGTCGATTCTCGGTATACTCTAGATAACTGTTGTATGTGAATGTTCCATCAGGATGGCAGTTTTCGTTTGCCATATTGATAGGGTTGCTCGTCATGATGAATTACCTGTGCAGCCCACGCACTCACATACACACGCACGCACACATATATGCTATCTGTTTATTACTCGTTTTTTGCATCTCCTGGAATGGAACATGTTTGACGAAGCAATGGATTTCATTGATGAGGGGGTGTACCTAAAATACTCACCACCCACTCAGCGTGTCTACATATATACAAATGAAAGTATGGTTGAAGAAAAGCAACACTACTGGAGATTATCGATACCGATAACTTACTTCTGTGTACTCGTATGGACAGCATATAGCCGGCATATTGCAAACACGATATTTGTAAATGGAAAGTTACAAATTTAACTGAAGAAAAAAAAAATATCGATTCAGTAGTCTATAATTTTTTGTTTCATACCTATCACACTACAAGTCCGCGCGGTTAGCCTAGTGGCTGTGCGCTTCGCAACCATATGCCTGGGGAAGAAGTGTCCTGGGTTCGATTCCCGTCGGTGACGTGAGTAGCTGAAGGATCTTCCTCAGCCATAAGCCAAGTTAGCCGGACGTGGACAGTAAGGTTTTTTTCCCCAGTTGATCCTGGGGTTTTTCATCCCGCAAAGCAAGCAAACTGGTCTTGAGAACTCAACACTACAGGACATAGGATACACTGGGACGTAGGGATGACCACTTTATCCTGTGAACGGTTGAGGTCCGATGATTAATAAATCCTCGACACCGCAAGGTAAAAGATGGTAAAAAGAAGATGAGATGAGATGAGACTTATCATACCTCGTAGATGAAAAGCAAGCTCCCAAACCTAATCGTTTTTTAACGTTACCAGTGAATATTATTCTTTTTCGGCATGCTGTTTCTCCGGCTGGCATTATTGTATTTGACACTATTGAGTTGAATTACAATGCATAAAGCCGTACTTAGAAAATGCCAATCGGCTTTGTACTGTTAGCACTGGAACATATTATTATTATTACTATTATTATACGAGCATCCTTTCATGATTTCCTTTTCACTTATATTAAAGAAACTCTCTAGTTCGAACATTTTCCGCTTGAATAGGACATCGCACTCTCCTTGACTACCACTAATGTGGGATCTACTATGCCCGTGATTAAAGGAATGATTCAAGTAATGTAAACTGTAAACACAAAAAAAGTAAAAACACTGTTTTTTTCTTAAACTACCGTATTTACCATTATTTCTAGATAAAAGAGTGCATAAAGTTAGTTATACTCACAGAATATTCTACAATTGTAATAAATAACTCGCCAGCGATAATAAGCTGTGTTTAAACTAAACGGAATTTTTCTAGGTTCTGATGTTCAGTAGGTAAATAGGATAGAGTTTATTTTAATAAAGAGTATACAGTTCTTACAAGAGTAAAGAGCCGAAATATTATATTAACAGAATACTTCAGTTTTTCAAAATGTTAAGTTATTGAGTTTTAAGTGAAATGCAAGTTATCCATTGAAAACGTATCGTTTCCTTGTTTCCTGCATGCAGAAGCTGTGCCAAATATTCTTAGTCGATCTGGAACTGATTACACAAAACAATGGATAGCTTATTTAATCGAGTATAATTGCAAACTTATCTTTGAGGTAGTAGATACAGCATCGCTCTTGCAGGAGAGCAGTGGTGGAATAGTCAATATTTACCGGAAAGAAAACACGCGAAACGTCGCCTGTATGTTGCAGCTTTCGCTGACTTAGTTTAAGAATATGTTGAATGTTTCGACACAGCGCCAGTACTATTATTTAGATTATTATTCATAACGGATTGCTGGTTATCAATATAGTAAGTTAATTAGTTTGGTATCATAATCCAATCCAATTTTTCTCCAGATAAGTAAGAAATTTAAAATGGTAGCTGAAAAAAAATACTGTGTCAAAAAAGAACATTTCTTAAGTGTTTTACCGTGTACAAACTAGTTGTACAAATTTCAGTTCTCTTGTTAACAAGTTGCTGATTTGTTATAATGGTTGGACTCTAAAAACTTAATGAAATGCCTAATTGTACTGCGTACAGAGTTATTGAATAAATGATTTGGGAGACTAATGAATCATGTACAACTGAGTGGAAATCAGATAAGCAACCTGACGCTTTTCTTATGTTGCAATCCAATGTAGCCTAATGTAATTTTTATACTAACCCAATGCGTTTAGTATGATGAGTGGACTAAGAATTACATAATCGAGTCACTTCAGGCATCTCAATAAGCAGAATGGCGATCGCATACTAGGAGATAAAATTATCTATCTAAACACTTTACACGATCGTGCTGGATCGTTGCTGACAGCATTCCATTCATTTCGCTCTCATCCAGTCTAGTCTGTGGCTACTTTCACTCCACTTAGGATTCAATTGGTATATTGCATACGGAATACTTTTGCAATAGCAATATACACTCAACGATCGAGCCTATGGGGAAAGGACGTGTAATTAGTATTTTGGTTTGTGCTCAAAAATACTGTACATGGCTAGCTGCCGAAAGCACTGATATACTCGTACAGACTGTATAAGGTTTCTGCTGTGAATGTTTTCAGATTTATTTTTATTTTTTGTTACGTTTTCAATTGTACTGTATCAAAATCTTCATAAAAAGGCATTGGGTAGTCATTGTTGATTTTGGAAATTACATTTACTCATAATGCTAATGTTCTCTCATAGCTTTATCTCATTGTACAGGGATATTTCATATTACTAGTCAATAAATTAAAACTGCTTTTTAAACCGAAATTGATTTAGCGATTCTAATGTATTTTGAGGCGCTGAATCCAAATCTGCAACCAAAGAAAAAAAAAATCCTTCACATCAGATTTTCATCAGGTTTTACGTAAGGATTTTGGATATATCTTGAATTAATAAATAATAATACAAAACACTTTTAAATTATTCTCACTAAATTCTCTTTGATAATTCGAAAATGTAAGCATACTTGAGTGTAGCGCAAACTTTCTGTTAGAATTCTCACTTGCTCTTTTAAATGGCTTTGAACAACTCGTTTCTTTAATTTATTTTGATGCATTTAAAAGTTATAAGCTACAAAATAAACACGGATTACTCTGTGTGTGGGGGGGGGGGTTCGTTTATAAGTGGTAAGAAGTGATACGACTTCTTTTTCGCGCTGTAAGGACTACGTACTTTTATTACTTTGAATGAAACAGAAAACCAAGATAAAAAGGAGATTCCTCATTACTACTACACATCTTATAAAGTTAATTTAACTAGATGGAATCAAGAAAACCCCCAGTCTATGACTTTTGGAATTCTATTAGTTTAGAGAGAACTAAACGATCTTGCAAGAGTTGTTACTTCTAGTTAATGTATCTGCATTTTCTGTGAACAAAAAACGTTCCTTATACTACTCAAACTTAGAAACTTATAGAAGACCAGATCCCTATTCTTTTGGCCTTCCAATTCCTACCACACCACCCCAAGATATTGCAGTGTACTGACGGATCACGAACCTTCCGCTTACAGCTTGGAGAAAAAAATCATCATCATATCAAACCTAATCAGATTGAACAGAAGGAATTAAACGATCTTTCTAGACATATGGATTTATCTAAACAATTTGACCTGCTTGGATCAGAATCTCTCTAGTTCCGTCGGAAAAGATGATGACCTTTGGTTGGAAAGACATGGGTTCGGACCGCCTCTAGGACGCGAAGAATCTTTATCATTACTTTTCATTTGACGATGAGTTAACCGGTCTCACACTGAGGTGAGAGGGATTTTCCCTTCCAAAGAAAAAGCGAGGCTTTTTCTTGATCCCTCACAACTGACAATCCGGCCAAAACACACACACACACACACACACACACACACACACACACACACACACACACACACACACACACACACACACAACGGAATGTATAGCCATAATACACTATGTAGATAGGATTAACTGTCCTCTCTGAGCATTAATTAAATTTCAAAGAAGCCAAGTTACTTGGCCGTCGTGACAGGCTATTGTGCTTCACATGCAAGGGAAAAATGGGAATGAGAAATGCATTACGGCTGAGTATGCATTTCTCATTTTAAAGGATTTTAAAAGCGTTGCTGCTGTTTATGATTATGGAACGACGGAATATTATGTAAAGAAAATAAGCTCTTCCCGAGAAGATTTCATACCAGAAGGGGGAAAGCATAACACCCAGAAAAATATTTCTGCCACTTCTGCATATTAACGCGAACCTCATAAAAATATGTTAAAAAATCGGACAAAACGGACCTGCAGTTCCGTATCTAAACTCCATAATTTGCAAGCATTTCAGAATTAAAGCAGGTATTTAGTCTTTTCCTGGTTTATTTATGCCAAGACCCATAGGCTTATTTGCCATAATCGAAATGAATCTTGATATACTTTGTATAGCATCCTGACGAGACTTCGGTGATAATGATGTCATCTTAATAAGCAAGTAGGATAGGATGTTTCTCCCAATCATTTCCATGCTTCTTTGTTCATTTAAGTCTCTAATAGTTTTCCAACTCTATGTTGAGCAGAGACTGTGAGAGCATATCCTTGACGAAGTCCAGATTTTATTTCAAAATTTGATGAATATTTTTGTAGAAAACTTACCTTTTACTTTCTTAATTATTGTAAGTATGGGTGTGTGTGTGTGGGGGGGGGGGGGGGTGAATATACAAGTACTTAAACTTGGCTGTTTTATTCCATTTTACAAAACTTTTTTTTTCTAACTGATATCTTTTATTATTGAACATTAATTATTAATTAGACAAATTTATCTTAGATAAATTTGTCTAATTAATAATAGATAATAAATAATAGATAAATTAGACAAATTTATCTATTTTATCTAAAAATAGAAACTAGATGTACTGAAAAGAGGTTCCGTTTTTAAATTCTACTCCCTAAAATACATAAAACCTGTTTTGAACCTGGTTTACAACATCCTTGACTATGGAATACATAATATAGAAAAGATCCGAAATTTACGTATTTTATATTGATAATTGCTTTTAATAATAATTACGTCAATATAATATTTTAAATTAAATTTAATATTCATTATTTATCAAAAGTTTGTGAGTTGTTATATATCTACGCCTTGTTGGCCGAGTGAATGTCCTCTGCTTTTCAACCAACAAGGTTCGAATACCACTGTCGTATGGATGTTCGTGAAAATAACTAAGTGTATGACAATTTTGGTGCTCAGCAGTGAGGCTGTAATCCTACTTATGAAGCGTGAAGTAGCTTGAGAAAAGTTCCCTGTAAAGTCTCCAGAGCAATATAATTGAATTATCGAATCATTGGTCCCCTCGTTGTACCAATTGCACGAGGATTTCAACTTAATAATATTAATGGTGTCATTTTATTATTTATTTACTTGTTTACTTTACTTTAAAGACGTTTCCACTGCTCAGCAGTTGTCTTGTAATCTCTTCACTGTGAATAGTCATCCCAAGAGCCTTCTTGCAATCCATGCCCACATCACCTTCACAACTCCGCCTCTCTGTGTACAAGTGTAAGTCGAGTCCTCTCTTCATGTGGCATCCGTTGAATCGTTCCGAACTCTCTGAAGGCGAGATATATACGCATACTTCGTCGTAGGCCTCCTCTGCTCTTGTACGATTCATTTGCTTCGCATTCAAAGTCTATTCTTCTCTTTTCTTCATATATATATATATATATATATATATATCAGAACACTTTGTGCATTCCATGTGGCGTATCATCTTCTGGTTTCCTGTCGAATAGTCTCGACTCCACAACACGCCATTCAATTGCTTAATAGCATTAAGGGCTCGGTCATCACGATAACCTACATTTTTCTCACATGTTCGACTTATGAATAATGGATCCTAAGTATGAAGTTATTTACTGCCTTCACTTTTATCATCTAAGAGGCCTAAGTCTGTGCCTTCTCCACCAACCAGTAACTTGCTAAAATGAACTATTAGGCCTCCCACGCTCTAAACATCAACCAGTTTTCTCGTCATAACATTATTATCATCCTGAACAATAGTGAATGATTAATACTGTCTCGGTTTCAATTTCCGTAGTTCAGCACGACGCATTCCCACCTACCAGCACTGTATCAAGTTAGATCTTGAACAGGGTTGGTGACTTCCCACATCTTCGTCTGAGACATTTGGATGTTACAAACTCAGCTGATACCAGTTCTCCGCAGCTGCTCTGAACTGCTACATATTTTCTAAATCAAACAATGATCGACTTATTCACATTCATCTTCCTGATCGATTCCCAGAATTTGCTAATAGGAAATGAATTATAAGCACACACAGAAGGCAATACTAACCTTGTAGTTATAACTCTATTTAATAATCTGTTCATTGAGGTCACACTAATGCTGCTGTAATTTGAAGGATCGTTCTTATTACTTTTTTTTTAAGATAGGAGTTATATACGATAATGACCATTCATCGTATATAACTCCTATATACGATAATGACCATTCATCGTATATAACTCCTATATACGATAATGACCATTCATCGTATATAACTCCTATATACGATAATGACCACTCATAGGGAGGCGGGGTCATAGCAGAAGCGTCCACGTCGCAACCCCTGTCGGCTTGTAAACAAGCCGACAGGGGTTGCGACGTGAACGCAGTATGGCATCTATACTGTACTGTAGATGCCAGCGATCTACAGTACAGTACAGTATAGTATTATACAGTACAGTCTTCTATAGGTTTCTACAGTTCTGTAGTGCTACTAGCATCCTCTTTATCAGCGACACAATGACTAAAACTCAACGGGCCTTATAGAAACCCGCCCTGACAATCATCTCACACAATATAGAGCGCTTCTCCTCTGTAAAACGAGATCTTATTGCAAAAATGTGTAAAGAACAAAGATATGGTTTATGTCTACAGAAGACACACACACACACACACAAAGGACCTCAACAAGCCAGACCTAAAATTGCTGAAATGAAGCTTATTAAAGAAATACAAATGAAAAATATGGAAATAATAGGTAGCATTCTGTGCTACATTCTATCTCAATGTGTGCTGTATCCGAGTAAGAATGAATTCATCAACTGACTCTTGTGCTCCACTCAGAGATCAATCGTTTAGCATTATCATTTTTTACATCCTTACCAAAAGATCCAACAGTTTAGCCCCCTCTGACTAGTTTCTGCTGTTTCAGTCCCCAAGGACAAAAAATCCCTTTTCTCTATATGTTGTCACCATCAATGCACTCAGATGCCAAAAATACTCATCATTGCTGGACAAATGTTCCTATGATAACCATTTCTTCCCCATGAATATTGGATACTACTTTTAATAGCCTACTTGCAATAACTAATAATCTGACTCCTTTCCAGCTTTTAACAAAGTTTTTCAATTTCTTTTTATCCACAAAGTGACTCCAGTTCATGCTCTGCTCGCCTTACCCATATCACTCCAGATGTATATATAACCATCCTGAATTTCGCATCACGTACCTTTCTTTTTTGTTTCTGTCAAAACCACTAAACCTAAGTTATTAGTAACTGTTTAAATACTTCCTTTAATTTTCCCGTTAAACTCTATATTCCAAATCTCAAAGTTCGTGTTGGTAGCCAATTTCGTTTCCTAAATTTTTGTCAAAAATTCCATTTTTCTTTTCAGGATACGTAGCAATAAGTTTTTTTTTAACAAGACAGGGGCGCCATCCCTTTGTTTAAACCCCTCACCCAACCTAGAGGACCAGATTTTTATTCTCGAAATGCACATTCTCCTAGCCTGTGGGTGTGCCAACTCCAAGTTGTATCAGGGCACACAGAGAGGTTGATATTGGAGACCTCTACACCTAGAAGAATTGTCTTTACCATAACAATGAGCTCCTTCCACCCTTATAGAGACAGCTTAACGCAAAGAAAGGAAAGCTTTCTAACCCTCGACTAGCCTAATAGCATCTATGTCGGAAGTAGACAGATTGGTCGAGAGAGAGAGAGAGAGAGAGAGAGAGAGAGAGCATATAAGAAAGGTAAAAGAAAGGGGTCTCTCCTCAAAGTAAATGGAAGAAGAGAGTAAATTCAGTAGAGGACCATAAGGACGCCACTACCCTTACTATCAAGGTGATAGTCCTAGGTGATATTGGTCTACGAGTTCTTATTCAATATGTTCGGACCACTCCACCATACCAGATGTGATCTTCCATCAGCAATCAGGGGGACGCGTTCTCTAGAGATCACGGTTCTCCGAGAAGACAATTTTATTATTCATTAAAATTTAATAGTCTTCGTTTTGTTTTTGATCACCGACAATTCCAGTAGTCATTATTCTCTTACACTTACTACAATAGTTCGGCTGCTGAACTAGTATCAGTATCATTAGATGTTAATGTATATATTTTTTCATCTGAAGAAAATGCACGACAGCGTGATCAGAATAATTTCTTAACATCTCTGGCAGGTATTGAAATACTCGCCATATTTTTATGAGATTATTTCAATAATGATAATTTCACAACTGATTATATCTATTTATGATTCGATTCGATCACATTTACAAGAATATTGGTTACTAAAATGGGATATTTTATTTTACAGAAGGAAATTTTTCCCATTCTATTAATTCTATTTCTGCATTCATCCGAGCTATCAAAGAATGCTGTTGAATAAATCATATTCAGATATCTTTCACTTCTATCTACGGTGTGCTCAAATTTATCTCTGCATCTCTCCACCCACAGCGCTCCATATAATGTCTCTTCTCTATAGAGAAGTGTATCCCGATTCTTATTTCTTCCATTTCCTTCTTGCATTGTTCTGAGGCCTTGGAACGTCCTTAGAGATTTGTTAGAGGACATTAGATTCCTGTTTTCTTTACAACGCAATACTTAAGTCTTCTTTCGGTTCTTGCATTTCGGGCCTTTGCTAATATTCCAACTAGACGGGAAAGCAGAGGCAATTTTCTTGGAATTTTATCCCTCGTTTCGGCAGTTTGCTATCTGGCAGTTCTCTAGTTGTGGGAGTTCATGGGAGCTTGGCAATGTGCCCGCTACAATCACACCCGCGGCTGACAAATGGCCGTACTTTAGCTAAAGACTGAGCTGGGATTTAGTGAAGTGTCTGTTTCAGTTTTTTCTTATACGATTTTACGATCTTCTGTATCAACCCATTGTTTATGGGTGATAGTGTATTATTGGAATATTATGTTGCCATACGTGAATTAGATTTTTTTTCTTGTAAGTTGTGCCATCGCCAGATACCAAATCCGCGGACGGTCATGAAGAGACTCGTGAACTTTAACTCCGCTTAACGTTACACGTCTTTTTATTATGCCTCCGAATAACATTATCATTTTTATATATGATCTCGATATATATATATATATATAATCTTTTTCATGTTACAGAAGAATAATTAATTCTAATGAATTTTGTCTTCGATTAATTATCATATTCAGAGCATTATTCACTGGTTAAAGTTGAGACTTTTGAAGACCGGTTTCTTTTCTGTTTCTGATATAACTGAAAGAATTCGTTTTTACAAGAAATCAAGTTACTATGAAAAGTGACGTATCCTCAAATAGTATATTTACGTTCAATTTAAAATATTCGGTTCTTAGATTTCATGATTTCATTTGATATGCCAGGAATGATGCCTTGTTATGCTAATGTCAGTATAATTTGTTTTCATAACACTCATGAAGTTAAAAAATGTAACTTGATATGTCGATAATTCATTTGGAATCCTATAGGCTAAATAACAGGCACAAAGATTCATAAAACTAGATTGTTAGTAACATTTTCATTTATTAACTTATATATGCACTTCGTTTCGCACTTACTTAAATCCTGCAAACTGTATTTGTGTCCAAGAACCTTCGTTTTGTATTTCTGCCTGAGAGAAATTACGGGCATCAAATTCTTATATCCTTACTTCCACAAGAACATCGTATTTGCTATTTTCAAAAAAGTTTTAAAGTTATGATATTTATCTTTCTTTGACTCCCTATCAGATTTCAAAATGGGTTTTCCTGTCTAAGATTGAAACATCCAGGTTTTTCCTTCGGAAACTCAAATATTTTTTCTACTCCAAAACTGAACATAGTCCCGATTTGTCTTAGTAGAAATTATAAAGTAAATTGTTATTTGATTTTACTAAGACCCCCCACCCCCTGTGTATTAGCTTCGAAGATTTGCATATCTTTATACTTGTAAATATTTGTATATTTGTAAACTATTTATGCAGTGAATAGTGCTATTTGTCATTAATTAACCAGGGGTACAGTTTTTCACCACCAATAAAGTAAACAATACGGGATCAGCAATTATTTTTTAATAGCTTAACTTGCAAGTAACGCTTTCATAATACTAGTTTTTTTCCTCCTATTATTATTCACGAGGATAATTCCGGAAGAAATAAGAAATCATAGTAAATTATACAAAGTTATTAGGAATGATTTTCACCATGAAACATTTATTGATAAAAAAGACTTACAAGACTTATTGATTAAAAAAAAACTTTATTCTTTAAAGAAAATATTAAAAAAATATTCCAATATGATCGACTTTGGTCGCTCTGCAGAAATCGGAATGGTACGTGATTTTGTCTCTTATAGTCCGCCATTTTTGCACGCGAATGAGTAACATTCCGATTATTTCCTTCGTTGCATTAAGATGGGCAAAAATCAGAACTAAATAGAACCTTTTGACATATTTTTCACTTCAAAATAAATACATAAATAATTATATTTCAGAATGGTACTAATTAACTCGTACGAATTTGGAACCAACCTGCGGTATAAGGCTACTGCGACCAATCATTCCATGTTGGAATGGTGGAAACGATCCAACTTGTGTATCTATCATAAAATGTGTTTCCAATTCTTATTATTATTTTCTTCAGAAAATTATCATTGTACCTCTACATATCAAGTATCATAATACTTGTTATTAAAACATAAAAGAATGAGCTTTAACTCATATTTTACAGACACTGTCCAAACATTAATTTTTGAACTTTGATGTTTGATTATTGCTAGGTAATTTTTAGAACCTCGGGTTCTCACTGAAGATTAACTGTTCCCTGCAAATGAAAGGTAGCGTCATCATAAAAATAGATCAGCAAAATGCTCATGATCCGAATTCGTAATTACATGCAGTTACAAACCTATCTAACTCCTGGCTTGTATTTTCTGTTACCAGGACTTTCTCCTTTGCGTAAGCAATCTTCGTGAAAACTGCTTTCACCTGGAATAAATGGCAGGTCTAGATTGCGCTTCCATATTATCTCATCAAAACTCTCTTTGGACTATAATTATAGGCAGATTCATGAAATCCCCAAGCAAAACTTGCTTTCTATGATCAGTCACCATTGCATTGTCTATCCATAAATATGATAATCTGGTGGTCAAGGTTAAGGTGGTCAATGTCAGTAAATGTAAAGCCATTCATTTCGGCGTGATCAGATATCCAATGTCGTATTTTATTTGTAGGATTATGCTAGAAAGAACTGTTGAAGCTAGGGATATTGGAGTGTTAGTAGATAGCAAGTTGAGGTTCAGGAGCCATGTAGCAAAGATTGCAAATACAACTTAAAAGATAATTGCAATGCTGAAACGAACGTTCACATGTAAAGATAAGGATGTCATTTTGTCTCTTTACAAGTCCTTGATAATCTATTGTGAGCATTTCTGGTCTCCTGGTTTCCGTTGTGATTCTGATACACTGGAGAGAGAGAGAGAGAGAAAGTGTTAAAATGATATCAGGATTGTGGAATACTGATTATGAAGACTAATTGATAATTTGTAGACTGCAGACACTAGCAAACAGGAGAAAGGGGGTTGATATGATTGAGACTTTCAAACTTCTGAAAGGGTCATACAGGATTTCAATAGATGGAATTTTTCAATTTATGAAGGGTGGGAAAAGGACAAGAGGGCATTATAGGAAGCTGAGAATGAATGCCACTAAGAAGGTGTCAGGGCTAGATTTTTTTCTCATAGGGTGGTGCGTGATTGTAATGAATAGCCATGGGATGTTGTGAGTGCAAGCAGTGTGAAGGAATTCAAGAATAAGTATGTCGCCTCCCTCAATGAGTCCCTGACTCCCTAGAGGGAGGTGTGTCTTAATAATAATAATGATAATAAATAAATAAGCCTTTACCCGGACTATGCAAACTGGGACTTTCTTACTGCTGTACTCAAGGAAAGCGGGAGCTAACAGTATGATTGTTTAGAATGCCATATTTTGATTTCTTTCGTATGTCCATTTCTCCATCTACTTACATTTTGAAGAATAAATTATAGCAATAAAATAGCTTTTCAGATGAGAGGGAACAGATTTTATGTCATGCAAAGAAAGAACATAAAGTTAGGCAGTCTTGAACTTATCTGTGCAAACCACTGTTCTCGAAACAAGCACTACAAAAGAAGAAGTTCTATTATTTTCTTACTGAAAATAATTGCAAAGAACTGTTTATGTCGTAATATTGTCTATGCAATAAACTGGTATGTAGATCACATAAAGTGAAGAAAAGAAGTAGGACAGTGCGGAAAAGAGAATGCATTCCTCGTCTTGTTGTATCATTGAACGTTGGATAGATTGCAGCTATAGAGGTTCGTGAAGAAATATTGTATATTGAACTCCGGCGACTTAAATTCATTTAAAGGTTGCTGCATAAAAACGGACATCGCAAACTTTGCTTTTGTTCGACCTCCTCGGTATTTGCTGAGATTGGACAGCAAGTCTTATTCAGAAATTCAGAATATGCATTCGCGCGCGTACACACACACACACACACACACACACACACACACACACACACACACACACACACACACACACACACACACACACACACAGAGAGAGAGAGAGGTGATGAGAAGAGCCATGGAAATATCTATCAGTGTGGGTGGTTCTCCCCTTCTTGGATCTAAAGATCAGTAGATTACTTGACTGTCTTAAATTTTCAATTTTTTGAAAAACCACCCACACTGATAGATATTTGCTCTTCTCATCACTTCCCTCCTCAGAAACTGGGCATCATCTCCACCCTTGCCCATCGAGCAAGATGTCTCACTTCCACAGAAGAAGACCTTCTGTGGAAGTGAGAAGAGTTAAGAGAGAAGAGTTAAGGAAGTGAGAAGAGTTTGAAGAATTAAGCTCTTCAAATAGAGCTTAACTTCCTGAAAAATACCTTCTTAAATAATGGATATTCATCTCGTAACATCACTAAACGTTTGAGACCACGCCAACAACCTCGACAAGAAGATGAATCCAACCTTATCACTCATATACAGTTACCATTTATCAGCTTTCTTACCCCAAAAATATCTCGGATTATGAAGAAATTCAACATAAAGACCGACTATACTACTCTGCCAAAACTTCGTTCTTTTCTGAGTCGACCAAAACACAACCAACTGCATTTCCTAGTGTTTATAAAGTTATGTGCGAATGTGGTCGACCTTATTTTGGCCAGACAGATAAATCTGTTTCACTGCGGCTTGAGTAACATAGACGTGACATCTCCTACAGTAGAATACGAGCGAGCGCCCTTTCCAGTCATGTTCTCTTCTCCGCAAACTCTAACCTCGAAGAACCGCCACACCAAGTTGATTGGGACCGCACAACCAATTTATATACAGGGTGTTCGGGATAAATTTGACATATTTATAATTAATTATATTTTTCCGTAAGTTACATGTATTAACACACACTTCTCTTCATTTAAAAGTTTGGACCCTTCTTCATTCATATACAAGATGTCAGAAAGGATGGATAGCTGGAACCCACCTGAATCATGGAAGAGAATAACTTGTATCATGATGATTCGTGCCCGCCATCAAAATAAGGATATTACGACTGCTGCCCAATGCTCCCTGAATACAGTAAAAACAATCAGGCATGAACTAGAGACTTGCAATGGTGACTACGAGGATGTAGCAAGAAGAAAGATCCCTAGCAGACGATCTGATTGCGTTCGTACAGCAGAATTCCTCGCAAATCTGCAGGAACAGGTGTTGAAGAACCCTGGCATTGGAATTCGGGCTTTGTTCGTGGAGTTGCTAACTGTAGTCAAGCCCTGGATAACAAGGGTAGCCAATGGTAGGCCGTATGTATGGCAGCAGGATTCGGCCCCTTGCCACACCTCTGGGAAAAGTCAAAAATGGTTGTCTGAAAATTTCTACGACTTCACCAGTCCAAATGTTTGGCCTCCAAACTCCCCAGACCTTAACCCCATGGATTATTTTGTATGGGGCGCAGTTGAAAAAGACACCAATCGCACTTCCAGTAATACAAAAGCCCAGTTAATGGATAAAATTAAAACAGTTTTTGCGGCCCTTCCCAGGGAGACTGTAGCATCAGCTTGTTCGAGGTTCCGAAGCAGAATTGAAGCTGTGATCGATGC
This sequence comes from Typopeltis vanoorti, assembly GCF_054136105.1. Taxonomy (NCBI): domain Eukaryota; kingdom Metazoa; phylum Arthropoda; class Arachnida; order Uropygi; family Thelyphonidae; genus Typopeltis; species Typopeltis vanoorti. The sequence continues at coordinate 80,299,251 of NC_143561.1, forward strand.
TAATGGTGGTTATTTTGAGTAAATCTTGTTGATAGTATTGTAATTAACTCTGCCTGTAATGTTTTTTTGTCAATTCATTAAATTTAATAGATACAAAGAAGATTTTCTTTTTCCTTACGAAACTGTCAAATTTATCCCGAACACCCTGTATATGCAAGGATGAATTTGAAAAACGAACAACAATCTAAGCTACAATTTGTCTGATTCCCATAGCGCAGTAATCCAATACTGGCGCTCTAAAATTAGCTGTCACACACATTAAACTCATGCCAACTGTAGCACGCGGTCACCTATTTAAATATGACTGTTACTATTCTGCTTCTTTTTATTAAGCAGGAAATTCCATGTTTTTTACCTTGTTATTTTTATAAGTCTTATGTTATTTCTTACTCACCTGAAGAAGTCGGAACACCGATGAAACTAGTCGTGATTTGTTAAAGTTTTTTGTTATACTTTCTCGGGTTATAGCCAGCTAAATTTTAATTTTATAAATATATACATATATTTATATATATATATATATATATATATAGAGAGAGAGAGAGAGAGAGGGAGAGGTTTGTGAAGTATACATATAGTATGCTTCTTCTTCTTCTTCCTTTGACGTATTAGGCCTAGTGACCTATTACGATTACGTAATTACGCTTCGTAGTCTATTACGATTCGAAACCCACTGAATCCCACTGAATACGTCGGTCAATCCTGTTCCAAGAGTGCCTGTTCTGGGGGACGAAAAAGTCGAGTTTCCGGGTGAAAAAAACCCTACTTCGTATGAGACCGACTAACTCACCTTTCGCCGAAAGAGACCAGATAAAGGTTTCGCACGTTACTGAAGGGAATCGAACCCAAGTCTTTCCGACCAAAGGAGGCCCATTACATACTATATGTAATGAGCCTCCGTAGCGCAGTCGGTATTGACGAAGCCCTTTGTTCGGAATACTAATGTAATGTAATATATACTAGTGCATGTAGACACTGCCAAGGTGCATCGTGCCGTGTAACGAGTCATGTGTTTGTAGCTTATAAATTGGAGGAATATGATGCTCCCAAGTCTGTGCAAATGTGTCTGGGTGAAATGGCTGCTAGAAGGGAACTGATGGAGTTTGAAAGAGGTATTGTGATCGGATGCCATGTTGCAGGCATATCTCTTCGGCAAGTTGTTGAGAAATTGAATCATCACAGGTCCACAGTCAGTGATACCATACTGAGATGGAAGCGGAGGGAATCAACTGCAAGTGCTACCCGCAGTGGAAGACCCACCACACTCGCTGAATGTGACCATAGTATGCTACGAAGGATAATATGTAAAAACCACCATTCGTCGGGCGACACGTTGAATGCGGAGTTCATCTACTGGAACCCGAATCTGCAGAAAAACATTAAGAACCGAGGCTCAACGAATATGCAACTCTTCTGGATAACACAGTGCTTCCTATATCCTGGCATCGTCGTTTTGGATACGAGACATGTCAGTTTCAACAGCACTGTGACATGACATGAGCAAAATGACGCTGAAAAATCTTGACTGGTCAGCATATATTCCCAATCTTAATCCCCAAGAGCATCTTTGGATTGAAGCAGGATGTTTGGTATATGCCGGATCAGTAATCTGTACATGAACTAGTTGTTGTGCTGAAGAAAGAATAGTCCAAAATGGAGAATATCTCTAGAAGGGTGAAAAGCGTTACTAGGCCGAAGAAAAGCCCAAAACGATATTCAGGTGTACGCGATTTTTAGTTTCTGTAAAAGACAGTGCTTTCCCATTACTTATTTCAAGATAATATGTATCCTATCTGCGATGCTATTTTAAACTGCAGCCGAAGTTGTGATTAATAATATGTCATCCAATTTAACCAGCTAATGTAATTCATCCCCCCCCCACACACACACTCACTTTGTTACTGTGGAAATTTGATTATCGCGGACAATTCAAGTCTCTCTCTCTCTCTCTGACCAGAGGTCGCGCATTTCATGCATTCTTTTACTTATGAATTGATGAGGAACTCTTTGAGCAATGCTTTTGGACGTTTCCTTCATCAACATTTTCTCTTCTTATCTTGCTTATAATTTTCTTTTGTTTCTCCTTCTGTTGTTTTGTTTGCCTTGTCGGAAAAGAAGAAATTGGCACGTCATTTTAAACTGAACAGCACAAACCATTGTTTCATAGTAAACTGAAGTTTTCTGTTTTCACTTTCCCCAAAAGCTTCTATATTGTCATCAACATTGAAACCGCAAATTTTCTATTATTGTTAATGCAGAGTAAACCCAAAAGAAGGAAAGAAAAAAATAAACTTAAAATATGTTTTTGTTCAGATGTTATGCATCATCGAATATCTTGCATGTTTAGTTTGTAGACACGAAACGATGCTACTTTTTGAGGTGGTCATGCTAAACCACAAAAGATTTGTTTTCTCTATCTGCTTGAAAATGCACGTTGATGAAATTTTCTTGTCAGGGAATGCTAAATTTAGTGTGCAAAGAGCTTCGTTCGAAATGATCTCTCCACATTTTCTTCTTTGCATATCATTATTGCAAAATCATTACAATTGTTATTTTCTACCTGTTTCTTTTTTTCGGGGAGCCTCCTTAGCTCAGTCGATATCGACGATGTTTTACTTAGAAACACCTGGGTTTGAATCCAATTTAGGACGAGAAGAACCTTTACATTCTAGCTATTTTTCTAATATGATTGGAATGGCTTGCCATTTTTCCTTGGGAAGTGGTGACTTCAGATAGTGTGATGAATGAATTCAAGAAAAGGTATGACAGTGTTGGTAATATGTGTTCTCTCTGTATAATTCCCTGACTTCCTGAAAGTCTAATAATAACAACAATAATAATAATAATAACAATAATAATGTGCTTAATGTGCTTTTAAGCTGAAGGTACGTTAACTGGTCTTATGCTCATAGGCAACGAATTTTTTCTTCCATCCCTCTTACACTGGCCTCGTAGTTTGTATTGCTTTGGCCTTCATTCCAAGCATTTCAATCCAGTGATTTCCTCAGTATTCTCTACAGTTGAGAGCACGCTGGAATGGTAGTCTACAACTGAAGCATAATAGGTTTCCTGATTTAAAGAAATTTCCACGATGATTAACTGCATGGGAACTGTTCTAATGGTATCATATATCTCATCAGAAGGCCAATGGTATAAAATTTAGATGCTTGCAATATTTCCAGTAGGCTTCTTGGTAATATTCTCTAACTACCAATTTCGGTTATATCAAACAACCACTTGATTCTTCGTACCGCATTTTTGTTTCGTGAACAGTTACTTTAATATCATCGTCATTCTTCATTTTAAGTTTATTTTATAGATGTGTTTTGCAGTATACTTTGTATTCGACTATAGCAGTAGCTGTTTGTATAAATAACTATATAAAGAAGTCTTAATTCTTTTTCTGTAATGAAGCTCGTCATCTGCACTCTCCATGCGAACAGGATGAGAGCAATCTGAACAGTGGTAGTTGTAAACGAAGGATGTGAGCAGCATTCAGATGTCACTGTGGATTTGTTAATATCGACTTTTTTGTTTTTAGTATTTCCTGTTACTTTGATATTCTGACTCAATCTGTGCGTTGCATGGGATTGTCTTAGTAAGCATATCAGTATTTCTGTAATTCTGATACATGTAGATTGATAGATATGATTTTTAACTTTTTTTCACTTGAAACCTAACACAGAAGTAAAATTTATTCATAAACCATCAATGACAGAACACTGCAGAAAATCTAAATCCATCCTATCTCTGCAAGTTAAGAGATAAAATTCAAGTTGTTTAATCAAATGTGCAATGAATGTTTCTAACAACCACTACAGCAACAAAAGTGGTCTTTTACTTGTGAATGACAATAATTATCATACGCAACAAATGTGAACAAACCTCGATTTTTTTTTACAAAATTCTTTTAACAGCAGCATTTATCTGCTGTCTGAAACTTTGTATTCTGTTTGCAGTTGCCCGTAGTTTAATCACTAGTCATTAGAAAGAAAGCAAAAACTGACAGCATGGACAACTGCAATTTGTTAGCCCTCATAAATAGACTCTCCTAATGCCATTTTTCTATCGGGTTCGTGAAAATTTTGAATTGCTCATTATCTTGCATGCATGATAGAACTGTACCTGGAATGGTTTAATTACAGGTGGCTCTTTGGAAAGTATTTGATCATAATACGGTATGAAGGTGTGGTCATCAGCGGAAAAAGTTCAAAGAGATTTGCGTAAATTTAAAATAAGTTGCTGATGAAATTGCAGTTTCTCGCAAATTGATGATATAAAATTAGGTAAAAAAAAGGACAGGAATGAGGTTATCAGTGAATCGAATTTATGGGCTCTGGTAGCATCCCGGATCTTGACAGCAGTGTTGGATCTCTAAGGTTTCAGATATTCGCATTTGAGACAAAAGAATGGGTAATATAACATATACATTTTGATTTTTTGAGGACAGAATCATATAATGGACACTAATTTAGATTAATAAATAGGCTGCATTTCTTTCACTTTCCTACAGGTATTCTCTGAATACCTGCAGGGGAGTGAAATACGGTCTGAAATATAGTAGGCTGCATAATTTAAAGAAATTGATCTATCTTCTTAGAAAAACATCGTCAGATATATATTACAATCTCAAACGTATTCCGATATAGCTACCGAACAAAGTATATGTTAATTCAAAAAAGTATTATTATTACGGTGTCATTACACCACAATAGGCAGTGTAAAGAATCGTTTTACCTCATTCAAATTCGATGTCGCAGGTCATCCAATTTAAACGCTGTGTTCTCAAAACAAATATTAATATTTTTCATTGCTTTATTCTGAAATGTGCAAGTAATAGTAATTTTTGCATGGATTAATGTTATTTAGAGCTTCGGAGTTGCAACGCAAGCGGGGTATTTAACCATTCTTGTAGACTCTCTACGTATTGTCCAATTACTTGTGACCAGTGGTATTATAAGTGGAAAGTTAACTGGGATAATCCGCTAAATTTTAAAATTAAGTAAAACGAATTAGAAATATGGGCGTAATCAAAAACTTTCTAAATCTACCGCAAGATGACACTATTGCTGTTAATGCATTGCTCCTCCACAAGATGCCGTGGTATTGGTGTTTATCTATTTAAAAAAATGCTAGCCGAACAGCACCAGTGCAGGTTCTGCTTCAGACTGAGGAAAATTACTTCTACAGATACCTTAGATATGTTTCATTGTCCTTTGACCTCAAAAAAGGAAACCGTGATAGCATCTGAAATATTTGATTGATTTCCAGTTTAAAAATGAAGTGAAGTTTGTTGATGATGTTTAACATTGGCACGACTGTCGACGGTGAAAAGAGTCAACTCTGAGTCAGCATTGCTATTGAGATATTTGGAGCATCTACGAGAAATTCACTGGACATTGGTTTCTCCACCGATAATGCTCTCGCACACTTTTTTGTCCATGTGAGAATTGGCGGCCAAAACAATACAGCTGTTGTCTAGCGCCATCCTTATCTACCGGATCTGACACCTTACGATCTTTTTTTTAAACTCAAGTTGGCACTGAAGGAAGGAGGATGTGATAACATCATGGCGACTGAAAAATTCCCAGGTGCTCTTGCTAAGTTCAAAACGAGGATTTCTACGAAGTTTTGGACTTACACATCGCAGAGGACCTACTATGAAAGGAAAGTTGAGAAGCATTGAGATGTTCGATTATTTTCATTGTTGTTACTCTGGTGTGTGTGTGTGTGTGTGTGTGTGTGTTTGTGTGTGTGTGTGTGTGTGTGTGTGTGTTAACCTTCAGTAAAATACTTGCATATAGTAATTTATCTTCTTAATTTTGCTGGTAATACATATTTCGAAGAATATTAAATTATACTTAATTGGCTGATAAGCCCTCTCCATAGCGTAGTCATGAGCTTTTCAGTTGACGGTGAATTTAACCCGCTTCAGGTAAATGAGGCAGGATTTTTTCCCTTTCCAGGGAACTCGGGTGTTTCATCTCGCAAAACAGGAAAGCCGACCAAACGAACACCTACTCTATTAACATAACTCACACTAACGTCATAGCTTTAGTTGCTTCTTCCATAATATTAATTTTATTTTTTAATTCTCACAGCTCTAAACTTTACATCACGGCATATAGTTATCCAAGAGTTTTATTGAGACAACTTCTAATCGGACAACCTATCGAAACAGATCTAGAAACATTCCATGCTCGTAGTTACTGAACATTTGTGTGGGCATGAGCTCTATAACCTACAGTGAGAAAAGGCTAATGCTTTTTTTTTACAGTTTTTAACATTATTATGACGCGAATAAACAAACATTTCATATGAGACCAATTCCAGTGAAATCTATTCGACTAAATCTTAGGGGAAAATATATTTTTCAGTCAGTTGAACTCAGTTTTAACATATAAAAAGTGATTTTTTTGTCAGTCTGTGCATATTAAATGAAATTACAGGGTGTTCGGGATAAATTTGACAGTTTCGTAAGTAAAAAGAAAATCTTCTTTGTATCTATTAAATTTAATGAATTGACAAAAAAACATTACAGGCAGAGTTAATTACAATACTATCAACAAGATTTACTCAAAATAACCACCATTAGCATCGATCACAGCTTCAATTCTGCTTCGGAACCTCGAACAAGCTGATGCTACAGTCTCCCTGGGAAGGGCCGCAAAAACTGTTTTAATTTTATCCATTAACTGGGCTTTTGTATTACTGGAAGTGCGATTGGTGTCTTTTTCAACTGCGCCCCATACAAAATAATCCATGGGGTTAAGGTCTGGGGAGTTTGGAGGCCAAACATTTGGACTGGTGAAGTCGTAGAAATTTTCAGACAACCATTTTTGACTTTTCCCAGAGGTGTGGCAAGGGGCCGAATCCTGCTGCCATACATACGGCCTACCATTGGCTACCCTTGTTATCCAGGGCTTGACTACAGTTAGCAACTCCACGAACAAAGCCCGAATTCCAATGCCAGGGTTCTTCAACACCTGTTCCTGCAGATTTGCGAGGAATTCTGCTGTACGAACGCAATCAGATCGTCTGCTAGGGATCTTTCTTCTTGCTACATCCTCGTAGTCACCATTGCAAGTCTCTAGTTCATGCCTGATTGTTTTTACTGTATTCAGGGAGCATTGGGCAGCAGTCGTAATATCCTTATTTTGATGGCGGGCACGAATCATCATGATACAAGTTATTCTCTTCCATGATTCAGGTGGGTTCCAGCTATCCATCCTTTCTGACATCTTGTATATGAATGAAGAAGGGTCCAAACTTTTAAATGAAGAGAAGTGTGTGTTAATACATGTAACTTACGGAAAAATATAATTAATTATAAATATGTCAAATTTATCCCGAACACCCTGTATACTGTGTTGCATGTTCTTCGAGGAATTACCAAGACTGGACACGCACGCACACACACACATACTTGATCGCTTTTTAAACTCGGTTCACAAGAACAATCAATTCCCTTGCTTGCCAAATACAAATAAGATGTTTTATCTGTTATCTCTCTAATTATATTAAATATACTCTTGGTTAATTTTCTAATACAAATTAATAAATCTTTATTGAATTGTCCGGTTTTAGCCCACCGCCTGCTTATTGGAGGCCTGAAGTGGCTTGGTAAAGTTTCATGCTTGGTTTCTAGAGTAGTGTTTTCAGATCATGTAAAAATAAATTTCAAAAAATACAAAAAGTATATAAAATATATAAAAATAAATTAAAGAAATCCTTAGCCTACGCACAGTACACAATCTGCTATAGGTTTGAATATAACGTTTCGTGGGTTGGAGCAACATAAAAAAATAAATAACTCCAAATCATAAGCTGTACCCATATTTTCTTCATTCTATCATTACATTAATAATAAACTCAACACCCCCCCCCCTTTGGAGGGGGGTGTTGAGCCCTCCTGATGAGGGATTGAGTATATATACGTGGTTCAAAAATCTACGTACAAACTTTGAGAGGAGGTAGAGATTATCAAAGTCAACCATATTCACATAGGAAAGCATGACCAGAAACGCCGCCGGAAGGTACTAACAGGGACAAAAATGATACAGAAATAATACATGGTAGTAAGTTGCGTAAAAAATTTTAGGCGTAACTGAACAGTTCAATAGTAGTTGGATACATAATATGGTTTCACATTAGGTGCTCAAAGTTACGACCATTAGCAGTGATACATGCCTGACACCGACGACGCATTGATTGCCGTACATTTTCGAAAATACCTGGAGTTTCCCGGATATTAGCAGCGGCGATGGCGATTCTTGCCACGAGGTCCATGTCAGAGGCAACAGGCGTTTCGTACACCATGACTTTAAGGGTCCCCACAGAAAGAAATCAATGCTCGATAAATCAGGTGAGCGTGGGGGACCAAACGACGTGTCCACCACGCCCAATCATCGAGCCCCAAAGGACCTGTCCAAATACTGACGCACAGAAATGCCAAAATGGACTGGCGCCTCATCGTGTTGGAACCTCGTCTACTGACGCACAGTCATTGGAACATTGTTCAGTAAATCCGGCAGAACTTCTTCCAGAAAGGTCCGATACTTCTGGGGGTCCAGTCGGGGTGGTAACAGTTATGGGCCGACTAAACAGTCAGCGACGATACTTGCCCATACATTAATAGCGAAGCGTTGTTGTGCAGCATGTGACCGCACAGCGTGTGGGTTCTCATGGGCCCAGACATGAGCAGTGTGGTGATTGAAAACCCCTTCGTGGCCTTCAATCACCACAATGCTCATGTGGGTAAATGAAGCTTCATCCGTGAACAAAACAAAAGTTGGAAAATCCGGTTCTACGGCACTTTGCTGCAGAAACCACTGCGCGAATTCCACACGTCGAGGATAATCTTCAGCCATCAGTAACTGGACCCGTTGCAGATGAAATGGATGTAAGGACTCTGAGTGCAAAACGCGCAATACACTAGATCGAGATCTATAGCAGAGGCAACGGCACATGTTCTTGTCTCTGGATTATTGTCCATTGCATGCAACAACTCCCCTTCCATGGCAGGATTTCGCGTCGATCGTGGCCGCCCACTATCATACCTGCGATTTCTGAATGATCCACAGTCACATAAATTCTGATGCAAATGCGCAAACACTTGGTGATGCGGTACACGTCTGTTTGGGTACTTTTCGCGATACATTCGTACAGCGGCTCGTACATTACCGTCAGATGTACCCGTAAACGAGGTGCATGTCTGCCATCTCAGCGTTCGTAAAACAACGCATGTTCTTCGTACGACGTCGAAAGCTTGATTGAGGAAGTTCCAATTGTTCACCAGGAGTGCTGGCGAATAGCGCCACCTATCACTTTCGGGTGACGTTTCCGGTCATGCTTTCCTATGTGAATATGGTTAATTTTGGTGTTCTCTACCTCCCCTCAAAGTTTGCACGTGGAATTTTGAACCACCTTGTATATATATAATGAGTAATGAGTGGTGACCAGTGTGTGATCACTGGGCCGGTTTGCCTGTTGTTTATCCACCCGAATTTCCGGGTGAAAAAACCCCCTACCTGCGTATGAGAACGGCTAACTCACCTGTAGTCGAAAGAGACAAATAAAAGTTCCTCACGTCATAGACAAGAATCGAACCCAGGTCTTACCCACCAAAGGGCTTCCTCTATACTGACTGAGCTACGGAAGCTCTATCATTACATTGAAGGCAGACTAATAAATAAAGAGAAACAGTAGGCTTGACTGATCACACAGATTATCAGCATTTTCAAGAACAGCGCTTTTGCCATCTTACGTGCTTTATTCCTGTTTATGGAGTTTTAGATTTTCATACTCAATTACTCAAAGGCGAAGGCTAATGGTGTTATAACATTTTTAAAAGTTCACTGACCACAGTCCTTAAATTTTCCCAATATACTGCCTTTGTTTCTTGAGTAACATATCATCTCATTTTCAAGATTCAGAGGTTATTGCAAGATTCGCATTAAGTTGATAACTACTGTTGTAGCGCGCACTGGCATCAACTCAAAAAAACTCTCCGATAATCACTTTTTTTCAAAATCCATCTCCCATTTTGACCCATCCTGTCTGTTTTTGTATTTGCTGAGCCACATTCTTATCACTGCAGCTTGCTTTGCATGCAGCCGATCTGACCATCTTCACTATTTTTTATGTATACCCGAATATTTTTAGATTATATTGCATAGTGCCTTACGGAAAAATCAGAATTGCATTTTGTGCCCATCATTTTATGGCATGCCGTATTGCCTATAGTGACAGTTGTGAGTCGCTGTTCGAATGTATGTCGTGTAATCAACAGACACTTTAGACGCCCTGCTAATACACGCTTACAAGATAGAATGGCAGGTCCAATATAAATGTTGATTGAGAGGTCCAAAATGATCTACATTGCTTGTCCTCAAAACCACATAGGTGGTATTCAAGAACAGCATAATGTCATTGTATACGTGATTGTACGAAAGCATCCATCAATGCCAAACGACACACACACGTCATGCGCCTACTCAAATAAACTTATCACTCTGAAAGCTCCTTTCATTTCTCGTGAACTCATTAATAGAGTTTTTATTTGAATTCCGCCCAAGGCTGTTAGGCTATAATACATTAGGATTATTACAGTGGGTGGGCTGAGGATTATCCCACCCACTATATAAGCCACTTCAGGCCTCCGTTAAGCAAAGTTGTGGTCTCATACCGGAATGATAAAAATCATATGTCACCTATAAACATTCACAAACATCCATGGCTGTAGTCTGATTCGAACCTATGACTTGTAGATTGGAAGCGGACACGCTAACCTCCGCCAGCCATGCCGGAAATGAGTTATTTTTTTATCAGCATCCTGAATGTTCTAAAGTTTTATCAGCTTGTCTGTCTTTGTTTTAAGCATCTCGATGATACATTTTATTCACAGGTTGGCGAATCAACAATGTATGTAAAATGTATATATTCACTTATTTTTAATTAACCATCTGAATTTTTAACGTGGTTCTTATATTATTCACGAACATTTCTCTCTGAAATTTATGAGCTAAATCACTTTAAATTATACTTTGGATTCAAATAAACTAATCCGGTAGTTCATTTTACAGTCCCTTTAGTTATTACACGATCATTTTTCTTGTTGGTATATCGTTAATATTACCTAAAAGATGTTCAGAATAATTAAGAAGATCGGCTGCAGAAATAAGGACATTTAGTGATTGTTGCAAACTGTCTTGACTGCATTAGTTAAACACGGTGGTTGTATCACGCTATCTAATCATTTGACTTAGCTGCTTTGTCCATTCAGCATTTTAGTGCTGATGGCGTGAGAGACGAAAATATTAGAAATGCACAAACATGCGAAAAACACACGCACACTCAGGCCGTAGAGAGACAGAGCAAGTCGACGGCAATCTGTTAATCTTGTGACAGCACAACAGTGATGTGCGTGATACGTTTATAGAAAACTTTTATACTGTTCCTCTCAAACAAATACACACGCAGAATTCTCGGGATTCTCCATGCGAAGCAGTAATGGGAACTGCCGATGCGATTAACAGTTTATCAACGAGAATATTGCCTTTTGGAATGTAAAAAACTTCATCTTCAAAGGAAAGTTCTGTTTGTAAAACTTTTATTGCCAGAACAGACAGAAAACTATTATGACTTAGACTCTGAACGATCAGCCTAAAATAGCATGTATACAATAGGTAATTATTCTTCTTTACTCTTAGAATCACCTCTTCGATATGCTTAATTCTTTATTTTCATTGGTTTAAAGGAAAGATTTCTGTTTCTCGAAATTTTATGGCTAGGGAATTAGTTCTGATATACACATACCGGCCACTAAATTAGAAACTTTATACCGATGTACGTCACTCACGCAGCGTATATGCAAAATACTTGGTCACGTGTGTCATCACGTGTGTTCTAGACTATTTAAGAATGCTGCTGATCAGTAATCGTCAATAGTGTTGATCACAATGGGAAAAACACAGGATATTTCGGAGTTCGATAAAGGGCTTATTGTAGATGCCCTTCTGGCTGGAGCCACGATTTTGAAAACAGCAGAGCTGACTGGTTTCTCAAAAGGTGAGATATCTCTAGTGTTTAATTAGTGGAAAAATAACCTGCATTGCTTATCTAAGAAGCTTAAATGTGGTCCTAAGAGAGTCTGTCAGCAAGGAGATCACCGCCGTTCAGACAAACAGAACTTCCTTGTACAGAAATTATTCCTTATACAGAACAGCCTTCATTTAATGAAGGCTGTTCCCGATAAATGAAGGCTGTTCCCGACCCATATCTCACCAAACTGTGCACAGGGAATTGAATAGTATTGGGTATTGGCAGTCGTATGCCTGTACGGAAACCACTGATTTCTGTGAGGAATCGGAAAGTTCGTTTACAGTGGTGTCAGGAACACCGTGATTGGACACTGGAAGACTGGAAAAAAGTCATGTGGTCCGACGAGGTCACGGTACACCTTGTTCTGTACTTACGGTAGGCAGAGAGTTTGGCCGGAGCCCTATTGAAGCAATGAACCCATCTTGCCTTGTAAACATAAGTCAACGTTTTGAAGGTGGTATCATGGTGTGTGACATGTTCTGTCGATTTTTTTGATATTGCTGGAAGGTCTCTGGTGTCCTCCATGTCCATTTACAATGTTGACTTTTTATCTAGCAGGTGATAGTTTTTGTTTCATGGACAACAATGCTACAGGCAAGTCCATGGTGCAAGAAATTTTCAGCAGTGGTTCAGCGGGCATGACAGCGACTTCCACCATCTTCCCTGGCCACCAGAAAGCCTGGATATGAACCCCATTGAGAATGTATGGGACCTGTGAAGAACTGTTTGGTGAACGGCAGTATGTTGCAGACGTAGATGCAATCCAATCCTCATATGCGCTGTAATTCGGACTAAAGGAGGTCCGACACGGTATTAAATAAAAGTTTCTAATTCAGTGACTGGCATATGTATGTCTATATTAGATTTACAAAAAAATGGTTTATGTCAACTGGAATTTGATGATAGTATTTCCTTCATACATTTGGTCTTCTCTCTCTCTCTCACTCTGTTCCATCATTTATGTGGATGATGATGAGGCCTAAAGAACTCTGTCTACTTCTGTCTGTCCATAAAGAGTCCGATTCCCTAATTCTGTCCAGTTTGGTGTCGCTTGTTGTGATTTACTTTTAAGGTCCTCTTTTATTTTGTATATTCATCTAATTCTGGGCCGTCCTTTGGATTTTTTACCTTCTATCGGTTTATACAGGGCTTTCTGTTTCCATTTTAGTCACATGGCCAAAGCATCGCAGTCTTCTTTCTTGGATTTTGTCTATTATTGTTATTTCTTGTTTCAGTCGTTTCCTTTCGATGAGAGATAGTACCTCTCCACTTGGGCAGTCGCACATAATTATGGTTGATGGATTGATTCTCATTGGACACCCAACTCTCATTTATGGCTCCAAGAAACTGTAAACTGGTAGTGGTCACACTGCGGTAAACTGTGTCGACCCACAAGCTAAACTAAGTGAGGGTAGCCAGATATGGTGATCTCAATGTATTCAATGAATCGGCTGCAAATAGCGGCTATACTCCACGTTAGGAGCGGCTGAATTCAGGTCAATGATTGGTGATTTTCACTTGACGAAACTTAGCCACTGAAACTGAATGAACTCAAACCAACCTTAAAGAAGGTAATATCACTTAAATTTGTGATACTCCCACACAGATTATGAACTTATTTCACATTCGTCCATTGAGTGGGATAAGGATGTGATAGGCCGAGAACCCTACTTTGGAGATGGATCCATATTCGGTTTTCTTTGAACAGCCCAATATAATGCTATTTTCCAACATACAGAATAAAATAGTAAACAAAACACAGTCCATTTCATTACTTACCATGAGGATACTCAACACTAGACATTCAAAATAGTGCGTAATGCCTTAGTCAAGTCTAACAAGCCTAGGCTTTAATCTTTTGTTTTACACGTGTAATCCTAAATCTTCATGAATATATTAAACCGGTTTTTCACTTTAAACACAAAAGCGACTGATCGCTAGATTGTTATCGTTGTTTGTTTTGTTTTGCCATTATGGGCGAAGCAACTAATGCGCAAGTGTATATAATCAATAAATCATGTGTTCTCTTTTGGCTAATTTGCCTCCTATTTTATTGGTTGAAATGATCGCTAGGTCGCAGATTAAAAAAAAAAGTAACATTAGCTCTGAATCTAGCGGTCAATAGATTATGACTTTCGACAAAATTAGCTTTAGTATCTTATCTTATCATTTGAAAGATGAGCTTCGAATATCCCGTGTGTTTTTGTTTTATTGGTGCAGTTTTGGTCTCGCTATGAGATCGCACTGTTTCAAAGCCATTAGTTTTCTTCAAGTGGCTGGTGGAAATCTGTAATATATTCATAGAAGCATATAAGATTTTAGGCTTTTACTCTGATAGGAATATTTCACATCGATCTTTTGTAAAGTAAACCACGATAGAAAAATAATAAATTGATTAGATATTATTAGAAATACAATTTTTCTAAGCATTAATCAGTGGACGATGAAATGGGAATAGCCTAGGATAGTACTATTCCCGCTATTCCCTAAAAACATAAATAATAATAATAACATTTTTACTGATCTCAAAAATATTTACATATATACAATAATCATCTTAAGTGACATTCCAACAGGTAAGGAAGAATGCATACACACAATGGAGTATATTTCTAGGAGGATCATTTCAAAAATTCTGTACACCGCACTCCTGTTGTTAAAACGAACGTTCATTTAGCATAATACATTTACAGGCCTTCAATAATCTCCATTTTTTCCTTACCACTGCTGACCAACTTTGGGTAAGCCTTGTATTCCTGTCAGCAAATCTTTTTTTGTTAATGTGTTTGACAAGTCGGGAAACTGTACCAGAAACTTGGTCAATGGTAATGTAGAGTTTCTCATAGAGAGCTTTTGCAATTTAAGGAACAAGAAAGAAGTCTGAAAAAATGTCAGGACTGTACGGGGTTAGGGGAAAGAAAATACTTGTCATCCATGCTTTTTCATGTGTACGCGTGTTGAGGAAACACGCGTACACATGAACAACTGGTTGGTGAGGAAGCAGTGCTACATTACTACAGAATTATTATAGAACAAGTTGGTTTCCTGTTGCCTTCTTTGTTGAATAGTATTCTTTGTCTGCAGATATATGTACGGGGGGGGGATTGCCTGTTTTAAGGGGAAAACCTCTAGTTCACTACCTCTGGGTAGTGATCCTTCCCTTAATCCATATCATTACACATGTCCACAAGGAGATGTGCTTTGCATTATGGGATACTAAGGAAAGTGATGAGAAGTTATACCACCTTTGTCACGAGTTGCCCCAGTCCTGAAGATACTTCAGGCGCAAACTTTGTTTGCTTACACTTGGATAAAAGATTAAACCAAATATATAATTGGTAGCATAGCCAAGTGAAAAACCTTCCATCAACATACTTGGTATTTTTCCGGTTTTAAATATTTTATTTATTAATTTTAGTAGGATAGTGCCTAGGCTAGTTGCGTATTGCTTAATATCCTTAGGTCTTATACCATCAATTCCTGGGCCTGTGTTTGATTTGATTTGATCTATTAGAGAGAAGTTCTGCTTCTTTTATGGTTGGGAACCATAATGTCTGTTTTGTTTGTGGTCCAAGTGGAGGATCACGTTTTGTGATTGGAGGGATATTTCTCTGTAGTTCATTGATGGAGTCTACAAAGTATTGGTTAAAGTCATTTGCTAGTTGTTAGATAGATTTAGCGTCTTTCATGAAGCTGTGTTTTATGGTTTCGGAGGCGGTGGTATTGAGAGCACAATCTAGCATCTCATTGATCAGATGCCAGGTTTGTTTCATGTTATATTCTGCGGAGGTTAATTTGTCTCTGTAGTAAGTAGTTTCTTTTTGCATTTCTTATTTGTATTGTTAGGCGACTCCTTGTTATCTATTCGGTTTTTAAAACTGCGTTATTTGGATGTCGCTTTATTGTTTCCATAGGATATCCTTGCTGTGTATATCCAGGATTATATTTTGCATTATCCGAGGATTTTGGCTTGTTTTTGAACGAATTATGACTTTCTTTGCAGCTTTGTTATATATTTCATCCAGTGAGAGTTTAATGTTGTTGTATAAGGTATCTACTGAATCTGGTGACGCCATGTATTTCCAGTCGATTTTCCTTATGTCGTGGTTGACTATTTTTTTCGTCTATTATTGTTTTGTGTTGCTTTTCATATGTTGAACATTGCATGGATATTGTCTTAGTGTGCAGGTTTAGAGCCATGAAGTAATGGTCTGCTACTACTTTCACTTTATGACTGCTACAGCGCAACTATTTCCGACTATTTCTTCTCTAATACATGGTGTTATGGTTGGTATTAGGTTATACATAGATTGGGTATCTAGGTATTGTGCAGTGTTGTTACGGTTTTCGTTTGCAATATTTATGTATATATCACCGATTATCATTAGGTATTCATCATCATCATCATCAAATTCCTGCCATGTACCCTCAAGGGGTGTACAGGATATGATAGTACTACATGAAAAAAATTACATCATTATTAATTTCCTATCTACAATTTTCCTCCAAATCAGTCTGTTACTTGTCAAGACTCCAACATTATCAGATCTTATATTTCTATCGTCTAAAGCACTTTATACCGTATCAATCCACCTATATCTTGGTCTTCCTCTGGGTCTTTTCGCTGCCAACCTGGCAGAGAACACTTGTTTTGCTAATCTTTCCTCGCCCATTCTGTTTAAGTGACCATACCACCTGAGATTAGCTCTGCTAACACATTCCTGGATGCTGACAATGTCAAGTTCTTTCCTAATATCCTCGTTTTTAATATGATATTGCCATTGATGCCATCTGTTCACGCCTATAATCTTTCTCAGGACTCTCATATTTGTGGTCTCTAGTCTTTGGTCAAGTGTTTTACTTCTGACCCAGCTCTCAGATCCATAAGTTAAAACTGGTTTGAACAATGTCTTGTATACAGCTAATTTAGTGTTCCGACTAATTTCTCTCTTATTCCATATGAATTTATTCAGTTGACTTCCCACCATACCAGCTTTGCTGATTCTGTTGTCTATTTCTATATTTAATTTACCATCTTCAGTAAAAATCGTGCCTAAGTAGCTGAAATGTTTCACTTGTTCCACAGGTTCTCCATTCACAACACAGTTGACATTTTCAATTTATTCTGCCTATTTTCATTGTCTTTGTCTTTTTATTGCTCACCTTCATACCATATCTATTACAACAGCTATTCAATTTAGTCAAAGAATCTTGCAGACTTGTAGCAGATTTATTTAGAAGTATAACATCGTCTGCATAAAGCAAAGCGCTGACATTAACATCTCCAATTTTGATATCATGTTTAATACCACTTTCCTTCCTTGGCACCTTGTCCTTTATATCATGTTTCATTTTGATTTCATGATTTCATTTGATATCATGATTATCATTAGGTATTCAGTTGAGCAAAATTCTTGACGTGAAAGCCAGCAATTGAGTTCGTGCAAGAATTTTATCACGTTTAAGTTTCGTGGCCTGTAAATAGCATTTAGTATTGAGGGGTGCTGTCAATTGGCGGTATTAGTGATTTCGATGCAAAGGATTTCAGCATGCTCAAACTAATAAACAGTTTCTTTTGCTTTTAATTATGTTCGATAAATCTTAATATTCTACTCCCTCTTTTTTTTTGGCGGCAGGATCTATGTTGTTAAAAGCATGGAATTTGGAAGGCAGTTGCTTCGTCATTAGTAGTAATCGATACTTTTAATAATAATAATAATAATAATAATAATAATAATAATATTTTAACACTTTATTATGTCTCAGATAAATTTTATTCATATAATATAAAATTTAAGCAATGATACTACACTTTCTTTCATGCGATTCAAGAACAATTTGTAATTAATATCATTATAATTTGCATAATGTGCAAACACTATAACAGGATAATGCATGTATTATTAGTAACAATAATAAAACCACATAATAATTTACTATTGTTAAAGTTAACATTGCAATGTAAACTGCAACACTACATGTTGAAATTTAAATTTTTTTCTAAAGTTTGACAAAATATGATCATATTATGTATGTATGTATATATATTTACAATATAAATATATATACATACATATATGTACAATGTATGTATATATATTTATAAATATATATACATATATTAAATTATATGTTAAATATATATAAACACGTATATATATTTACAATTATTAATTGAATGTGTTAAGAGAGACCGTTTACATTTTAACGATATTGGCAATGGAATAATTTCATATAAATATACAAAATTTTTTCTTTATTTTATCTTTTATATTTATATTGCAATTTGCAGTTCATTTTCTTTTACAATTTACATTTATATTCTTTTTTTATTAGCAGCAGGGAATGCTGAATGGATTCATTTCACTTTTTAACATTGTTATTTTTAATCATAATAATAATAAAATAGCATTTGTAAAACAATTTATTTACTAAAACCTAAAACTTTATTTACTAAATTTACTAAACAATTTTACATTACATCATATCGCAAAAGCAAAATCCAATAATATATCTATGAAAATTAACCATGAAATAAATTGATCATATGTCCTCTATTCTATTTTTAAACTTATATCTATGTACAATCAAAACAACCAAGGCATTGCATTTTTACAGAAGTGAATAATCTTAATTAATCAAAAAGAACGAAAAGGAATTTTTTTCTGCCTTTCAGTAGAGCATAATTGTATATCTTTTTTTTTTCATATTTCGACGATATAGTTCTCTCAACTAACAAAAGAACTGATTAAATAATAATCAGACATTGTGTATTATATATGTACACACATATACGGTATATAGATAGATAGATACGAGGGTGTTTTCAAAAATTCTGTACACCACATATACGTCGCTAGTGGGGTGATGACGAAATAGGATTCACCTTGGCGCCAGTTGTAAGTCAGACTCTGATCAAAAAAACGTCGTGTACTCAATTTCTGGTTCTTATTATTCGCGAAATAAGACTTCAGAATGAAGGAAGAATCTGACTCACTTTGCGAGACAACAAATATCAAATACTTGATCTTATGCAAAAGTTAGCAGTCTCATGCAGCGGTTAAGGGTTTTTAACACGGAAACTCTGGTTTTCGTCCCTTAAAACAGGCAATCCCCCCCCCCCTACATATATCTGCAGACAAAGAATACTATTCAACAAAGAAGGCAACAGGAAACCAACCTGTTCTATAATAATTCTGTAGTAATGTAGCACTGCTTCCTCACCAACCACTGAGTTGAAGAAACACGCGTACACATGGAAAAGTATGGATGACAAGTATTTTCTTTCCCCCCCCCGTACAGTCCTGACATTTTTTCAGACTTCTTTCTTGTTCCTTAAATTGCAAAAGTTCTCTATGAGAAACTGTACATTACCGTTGACCAAGTTTCTGGTACAGTTTCCCGACTTGTCAAAAACATTAACAAAATAAACCCAACGTTGGTTAGCAGTGTTAAGGCAAAAATAGAGATTATTGAAGGCCTGTAAATGTATTATACTAAATAAATGTTCGTTTTAACAACGGGAGTGCGGTGTACAGAATTTTTGAAATGATCCTCCTAGAAATATACTTCATTGTGTGTATGCATTCTTCCTTTAAGTTTATGATGTAGGATAGGAGGCAGAACGTTTTTTTGTTGTTGTTGTACTTGCGCTTCTGGGTTAATAACAAGGGTTGAACAATTATTAGAAGGTAAAATAAAATAATAATAAGAATATTTGTAAATTGATTA
The DNA here is from genome assembly GCF_054136105.1 of Typopeltis vanoorti. NCBI lineage: Eukaryota > Metazoa > Arthropoda > Arachnida > Uropygi > Thelyphonidae > Typopeltis > Typopeltis vanoorti. Next base: position 80,319,084 of record NC_143561.1, read on the forward strand.
TTTTTAGGTATTATTTAGGTTCCTTAAATTTTAAAATCAGAACCATTTAAAATCAATTTATTTTTATTTTAATATTATCAGCTAACCATTTCTTATTCTTTAAATATTATCGGCTGATCGGTTTTATGATTTATCATAAGATCTTAGACTGGCTGCATTTTAGCATTCTATGAAAATTTCTCAAGCCATATAAAATGAACTTTATTGCGGCATACGGTCAGGCATGCAGTTGCTGACTTCCGTTAACAATCTACTCGTTACTACTGAATTTAGTTGCATGGTCCTGCATCTTTTTGCTTCTTACAGTAGTTGAATATACAGTAGATTCAAAAGTATCTGTATACTGTTGTAAGTCTGTGAACTTTTAAAGTGGGAATTCTTTTGTAAGCATCTGCATTTTGGTTGTTTATTTTTGCGACCCAGACTATCAGTAACAGTTCTGTGTTCTGCTAATTTATCTAATTTGAACTGAAGCATTTAAACTGAAGTTTAAAATTTTCATTTTAATATTTTACTCGCTTCTCTTGTTCTTTTAACATTTTCATAAATATTTGAAATTATCGACAATACAATTTAGTTCTAAAATCTTCATGACCATAATCAGTTCGCTCTTCTTTTTTGACTTACGCTTCATAAAGACTCGCAACTGCTGTAGCCACCAACTCCGCATAGAACATTATGAACATGGCGGAAAAAATTAGTACATTTTTGTTTTGGATTCTGTTTTTTTTTACCATTATATATCATTCGAATCATCTACCATCTAGACTTAGACTGCATCTTCATTAGATTATTCGCATTTGTAGCTTATCTTTTGATAATTATTTCCTTGTAATTCTGATTGTGAAGCTCATTCTGATAAAATGCATATACATCTTGTGAAATAGTTTTATTAAATCATAATTTCATAATAATTATTAACTGACATTTAGCATTGCACTTCAGAAGCTAAATCTCTTCAGTAATCCTAAATTTTTGTCTTAATGTTTAATCAATCTTGAAATCATTTCTGTATTCGACAGAAAAAGAATAAAATATTTCATGTAGAATGAAAAGTAGGAAGATAGCAGAGAAAAACCACAGCACATCATTCTATATATGGCAGTTTTAACAGGATACCATTAACGTTACTACCTGGATACACCCAACGAAATGTTAACATTTAGGAAATATTTGCTGCTCACGCCCGAAACTAATTTTCTTCCGAAAATTATAATTTTCCTCTAAAACAGCCGGCCCAAATTATATTACAGCCGATATTCTTTAACGGTAATGGGTTCCGTACTGGTGATGGTAGCCGGTCTTTCGCTTAGCTATGCGTGAGCGTTCGTTACAAGAGAGACTATTTTCCGGGCAAACTACAAATTAAATATTTGCTACATCTTGCTCTGTGCACTTCTGCAGCCTTAAATAGATTTATACCATCACTTCCGTCTCCCCCAGAATACCAGGTTACCCTGCAATTTGGGGCGCCGTTGCTTAAGCCTTTAATACATCCTCGTACTTTATTTTCCATTAGCAGGCCATCTACCGTTCCACGCACATTAAAAGCGACCTATACACCGCTAGACGCATTTTCCTAGAAGTCTCTCTAGCGCACTATTGATGGACCGGCAGCAATAATGAAAACTTGGAGCAAATACTTCTCTCTTTATGTATATTTGCGGCAACACATCATTCGTTGCTATACTTCACTGCACGTCTTGGAAAGGACCTTTAAAGCTTTATTGTCTCTGAAAATTACCGGCCCCCCGCACACTCACCCACCCACTCTCCTACACTCATACATCGGAAAAGAACATTATATTTTGACGTTTTCAATGGATCGACGAGAATTAATTTTTGCCCCTTCTATCCGACCCTTATCCATCACGGCCAAACTCCATGCCCTGTCTGTTAGCACAAGCGTAAACTTTGTCTACAAATCGATCTCCGCCACAGGTGCATCAACATGAGAACAACGGAAAGGTCTCACTCGCCACCAGTCTAAGTTGAGCAAAGCTTGCGCGTTGTATACGCCTGGATAGAACACTTCTGAACGACAGACGCAGACAGAAGTGATGAAGAAAGGAAAAAGGAGAGAAAGAGAATTTTATCACTGAGAGATATCTGCTGTCTTTAAGTTTGTACACACACACACGCATACACAGGAAAAAGAGAGGGAGAGAGATGCCAACTTAGGTTTCTTGGGCCCCATTCTTCGCGCAACATTTGCGTGGCTTCTGCAGAATGCACACCAGGTCCGTCACCTATAACGGCTCCCGATTCGCCCGACATACACGAACGAGTTTATCGATCGCTGCTTGCCGTTTAGAGTGAACGTTGATGAAATGGAAGCAGGAATGTCTTTGAGGGCAGTGTTCTCTCTCTCTCTCTCTCTCTCTCTCTCTCTCTCTCTCTACTGTTTTTGGTATTGCTAGCAGGGTCTTGACCTTTCAAGAACAGTGTTTAATGGCAAAGCCTTCAAAGATAGAGAACCGCTGAAGGGGAGGCCATTAATCTCCTAACCTCGAATGAACAAAACAATGGCGCAGGAGAGTAGTACAATGCACCCTCAACTCTTTATGTGCAGCAACTGTAAATATGAGGTTAACGGAAATGCCATTGTTATAACTAATCTTATGACATATTTCATATCATACAGTTAGTCCGATATAAAATTTAGTTATAATAACAAGTGTTTCATTATCTCATACAGTAAAGTATAATTATTGTTGAATTCTTATTATTTTAAGATGCTAACTCTTCTGAAAATTTCTCGGAAATCAGTAAGATGCTTTGTAGGTGAATATCTGTGCACAAAATAATGGACCTTTATATATGAGACACGCTTTTTAGTGCAGTGTAAGCAAAAGAAGAGATGCGAACAAAACATTTGCAATTTGCATATTTTACTGAGATATACTGACACTTTTTTTATGTTCAGCTCATGCACGAGAGGTTGATTAACCTATGGTACGTTAGTACTGCGCATGGGTAGTGGGTTAGGAAAGGAGAAACTTGTTTAATATTTGATTTAAAAACCTGTATATTATATTCCTGGAGAAACGCATAAGGGGGAAGACTGTTCTACAATGCAACAGTAACAGGGTTGAAGGGGGGGGGGGGAGCTGAACGTGCTCCAACGGACTTAGTACTGAGTGGGGCAATTATTGATGCTATTATTTCATATGAACAGTTGCCATGGAAATATTTATTTATTTGTATTTATTTTTTTTTCATGGCAAAACCAAACGCCTATGCGAAAGCGTGTAGAGTTAGTTAGTAAGAGGGTTATTAATCAATCTAATTGCCATACTCTTAGGAGGACCCCACTCCAAATGTGAGAGCAATAATCAATAGCTAGCTGGGCGGATTTGTGATTTGTATAAGGTTAACTGAACGGTTAGCTGTTCAGAAGAAGTAATCTTGAGCGAAAGAGAAATTTGAAAGATGAGAAGGCAATGATTGTGATGTGTTTAGGCTTGGAAGGCTTGCTGTCAGGGTGATTCCAAGAAGAGAAATCTCATCTTGTTTGGAAATTTGAGTGTTGTCAAAGGTAATGCTCGGAGAAAATGGTTCTTTTTTGTGAGAAATAACGCAAAACTGGATTTTGCTAGCATTGAAATTGACAAGGTTATCTGAACCACATTCGAGGGTGGCTTGGAGATCAAGGACAGTAGTGGTTGACGTTCTGTAGGTTGAGGTGATTTGTGTCGAGTAAGGTTTATCGAATGAAAGGGACAGCAAAATGCTATTATCTGCAAAACTGTGTATTGTTGTAGGTCAACTGAAGTCGGTCATTCATATATAAAAGGAAGAGGATTAGTGAGAGAACAGAACCTTGTGCAACCCCGGCATTACTTGAATGGTGAGAGAATAAGGAACCATCGACCATCACACATTGTGTGCGTCCAGACAGAAATTTGGAAATTCAACTGCAGAAGTCCTGGGAGAGACCAAATGATGGGAATTTGTTTAGTAGGCTTTTATGCCAAGCTTAGTCAAACGTTTTGGAGATATCAAATGCAACCACTTGAGATTCACTAGATTTCTCCATGGTATTTATCCAGAGATGAGTGATATACGTGATTAGATTCCTGTTGATCGGCAGTGACGAAATCCATACTGGTGGTCGTATTAGCTGGGTACCTTCGAGGTTGTGTAGGAGTTGTGAATTGATGGTTCTCTCCATTACTTTAGACATGACTGAGGTGAGGGATTTTTCACCCTTCTTGGGAAGGGTTGAACATAGGCCAATTTCTAGGCTTAGTAGATAGCAGTGGAGTGAAAGAGTATATACAGGTGATATAGCAGAGGAGTCAGTTCTGGTACACAAACCTTCGGGACAATTGGAGGAATGCCATCAGGGCCAGGAGACTTTTTTGTGTCTAATGTGGACAATATTTTTCTCATCTCTTTCTGGCGAAAGGACCTAGGGAGCATTGAGTATTGGGCATCTGGAATGGTTGGGGGGGGGGACATTTACCATGGTTAATTATGCGTGCATTGGAGGCAAAGTGTGAAGCCAAAGATTGGCTTTACTCTGTGGGTGATGATACAATTGATCCATCTGGGTATGGTAGCGGTTGAAACAGTGTTGGGCAAAAGTTACGACCAATTGCGAAAGTTATGACCAATTGCTTTGGCAAGAGACCAAAAGGTTGAGCTGCCGTGTGAACAGACTTGCTTGTTTGCTCTTTCAAACTCTGCTTTGCAAGCATTTGATAGTTTTCTTGCAACTATTTCGGGCTTGAGTATAAGCACTAAACGAGGACGGAGTTGTTGTGATGTAAGCCAGTTATGGTATGCTTGATTTTTTATTTGCGCAGCCTTGGTATATCTTTTGTAGAACCAGGGCTTAGTTATGGAACGGCAGCTCAGAGTAGCGTGGGGAATGTGCGGTTCTATACCAGTAATGATTATTTCCGCGATACGTTCTATTGGACTATTGTTTCAGGCCTTCCTACTTAAACATATGCACGGCCTGAAACAATAGTCCAATCATGTGAATGAGGCATAGAAGTCATGGAAGCTGTCCCACTTGGCACCTTGGCACTCTTATAATGCCAAACTACTCTTGTATGAGGTGGTTGTGTAAGCGTGGGGATGGAGATGAGCACTAGATTGTGGTCGGAATTACCTAGGGAGGGGTCCCACTACATTCACTATGTATTTGGAAGAGTCTCTGGTGAGGAAGAGTTTGGGGAATGGTTAGGGTTATCTGGTATCCTGGTTGGCACGTGAACAATTTGTGTAAAGTCGTTAGTGACAGCAAATGTTTCAGCATCTCTTCCTGCAGGATCTGTACAACTGGAGGAGGAAAGCCAATCGGTGCTATGGACATTAAAATCTCCTAGGAGGATGATTTTGCTCTTGGGAAAGTGGGACTGGAGAAGATCACTGTTTAAGGAGAGGAAATTAAAGAGTTCAGAGTGGCTGGTCACATTATGGGAGTGATAGAGACAGCAAATGAATTTGACTGAGTGGGAAAGGAAGAAGGTCAAAGTTGGGGATTCTAAGTTGGGTGCTCTCTACATGTATAATAGTAGGTAAGTGTCCGCTCTCAGAGCGGACACTTACCTACTATTATATTTTTCCTTCGGGAAAGTTTATGTTGAAGACGATTTTTGTCACCCGGTGAGAGCAACTCCCCTGTTTAATGGAGGCGTGAAGTGACCTGAAAAAGTTTCATGTTTGGTGTTCTAGGGTTGGGAAATCGGATTATATAACCCTTATTAGTTCATCACGTAGATTTTCAACTGTTCATTAGTGGGATTCCCATTAAACAAAAAATCCTTTCAGTCATTCCAGCCAAGCTAAAAATATTCGTAGGATTCCTGTTTTAAAATTGCCATGTGTATAGCCTGCGAGTTTTTCAGAGTGATTATATGATCATATCTTCTCGCATTCAACACTGAGTTTTGTAAACGTGGGGAGAGGGAAGGCCCAAGTTACAGACCTGGCGGTATAAGTAGTTTTCCAAAAAAAAAAAAAACCGTCATGCTAATTTTGACTGCAGAGTTCTGCACAAAGAGGATAAAACAGGAAATTTTGCTGTCGTGGAAGAGCCAGTTTCTAGACATCCAAATAAACTGTGCATTTTCATTAAGAAACGTATTTTCTTCGCAGAGGCAATAAACACAGAATTAATCTTCAGAGTGATCGGAGAGATCTGAATCAACAGAATCACAATAGTGGTTTGCAAACTGCATCCTATTAGGGGGTTTATTTGCCGAGAAGGAAACGAAGTGATGTCGAAATAACAGTTTTCAATCATATAATTTATAGTGCATTAAAAGTCAGTACGCAGCATACTTGCGAGATCTCTCTCTCTCTCTCGCACACACACACACATTAATCCATGCATGTTATTTAAATCAAACAGATAATTAAAAGTTCCGTTTGCAAGACATAAACTGACTTTATAAATTCTTATAAACTGTCATTTGCAAACATATTACTTGTGATGCACTTTTTATACAACAAAGTAAATGCAAATCTATCCTTGAAATACTATCCATCTGATCATTTTTAAGCTCTTACATTCAGAGGGATAATATTTCAAGTGTTAGAAATAATGAAATAAATATGTTTCATTTGAGTTTAAGTAATTTTACGAAAGTAACTCCAATACTGTTGTTTATACGAATTTGTAATTAAATAATACTGCAATTTGAGAATGTTTGTAATGAAAAACAAGTCAACATTCTGTGTTTTTAAAGATGAGTCTCTGTTGTTTGTTCCTATATAGACTGAAAATTGTAAGATGGAAAGGCAGCTTGTGTATAATAAGTAGATGCTCGTTAACGGCAACCCACATGAAAAGACAGGGTGGTTTCAGTTGCACGATTTATTATAAATGAACTTCCAAACTATAGACTGAAGATATATGAAATGCCGTCGTAGTACTACAAAAGTAGTACTTTTATTTTGTTTTGTTTTTTTGAAAATTCCCAAGGAATACCATAATTTTGTAACAATAAGGTTATGCGATTCCATGGTATGTGACTGCTGCTTCATGTGTTTTAGATTAAGACCTAAGTCTCAATCCAAAAATACATCAACAGTCTGTTCCAGACAATACGTTCAATCTAAAGATTAATTGCATTGTCTGAAATATTCGACAGTCACCCGATTAATATTTTGCACAGTTGACGCTATGAACAATGTGGAAATTGTGCAGTAGCTCTTGCGTACACTTTCAAGAAAAATACTTCATATCACAAAGCTATTTCAAAAAGTTCTACTGTCTTCGCGAGCTCAAATCCTGCCCAATATAGAAGAGTTGTAATTCTGGAGCAGTGTGGACAATCTTCTTCAACTGCATTGTTGACTACTATTTGTAAAGAGTGGAGTTATATCCCAATTAAAAAGGGAGGGTCTGATCTTTTGAATTAATAAATTATGTCTATTTAAGTCGAAGTGTTTATCAGACAGTGGTGTGTATATTTAGTTCTTTTTAAAGTTAATGTTGGTCTACTGCTTAATAAAATGAAACGTGTTTATTAGGTGTGGTTACTGATTCAGGTTTCTCCATCACAATTGAAGAGTCTAGTAGCGTCTTGAAAATTATTATTCCGTATTCCGTAGTGTAATGATCTGCAACTGCTCTACAATGCGATCTTTTGTAAATATTCTGTTCTAGCGTAAAAACGTTGACTTTCATGACCACGTGGACCATATTTTCCTGGCACTGATCTTTTATTTTAATCTCTAATTTGTAGTAATAACGGTTTGTCAAATTAGAAGTTTTTCTATACCAATCTATGTTAATGGTATAAAATTTCGTCTTTTAAGCATTGCCCGTATTCCAATAAACTAGTACAGTAATTCCTAAGTTAGTAATTAACCACACTTAGAACAATTTTGATGAACTTCTTGTTATTGAAACAGTAAATGAAAGTTTTTATTCTTATCTTACACTACAAATTTCAAATATTGGTCTAAACAGTTGAAAACGTAAATAGAAATCTTCAGTTACCTATTGACACCAATTACTATCTGCGGCAAATTGTTACTTGTCATTTAATTTTAATGTTTTTGTAAAATAAAGTGGTATCTTTACACCATTTGAATTGATCTTAGCTCTTAATATTTTCCAAATTTTAAACAAATATGTACATAATTTACATTACGAAGCAAATGGCGCTGTTCTGTTTATATGACATCGAATTCGATGATCGTTGAAAATGAACGATGAATCGTGCACTGCATTTATGAATATCTATTATAGGTTTAAATCCCTGTATATGCACATTTATGTAAAATATAAAACTATGGCTCTTTAAAACAATTTTTTCATCTTCGCTTGTTTGTCGGAAATAACATATTAGTTAACTAGTTTCACATGTAATCTCGGAGATGGATGTGTCCTTCAAGCGCGGACATTTCCTCATGCGATAATTCTCTTCAATTCCAAGTTTATCTACTCTTGTTCGAGGACAATATATTAATCAGCGAAACTCTTAATATATTGTATTACCCACTGAAAATCAATACTGATCAATAATGGCCGAGTTCGCTTAGTTTCTGCGAGGGCGCAACTAACCAATGCAATTACTGTACTTGAAGCCTGCCAGTTTTCCCATGGTTAATGTACACTGTCTAGCGATAAAATTGGAAACTTTAATTTCGTATTATAGGACCTCCATGTGCCTTAATAACAACTTGAATTCGATGTGGATTTTGCTAGAATCTGAAAGATATCTGAGAATAGCAGTAAAGGATTTTGTAATAATTATAATGTATGACGCTGATCTCAGCTATTGTTTAAACATAGAAGCTGATACAGAGTTTCTAGAGCCCCCCCCCCCCACTCCTCAGAAACTTGGATTTTGCATCCTACAAAACTGACAAACCTTCTTGAAAACACACGCAATTAATATACGTAATATACTGGTCTCATATCCTGAGCTGCTTTCCATAATTCCAACCAACCGAACTCATCGTTCAGGAATATAGTATTTAAATCTGTGCATCTCTGCCATATAGACATTTCCCACATGTCTTGACATTTCCAATATATAGACATTTCCTTCTAATTCCAACTTACTGGATTGCTCCTAAACGTTTTGTGTTGTTTTTATGCAAAAACTGGTAAATTTGTATTCCTTTGAATAATGAGACCGTTTCCAAGTTATTGTAATTTAACTGACACCACTGCAGTTTTGTTGATTTTGCTGAAACAGTTCACGAATGTGATTACATCTACTTCGGAATTTCGCATCTTTATTCATAGTTTGTGTTAATGGCAGCTTTCATTTTTATGCGCTGACAGTATGAAATTTATGTTATATCACAAGTATCAGTCCGACCTCGAGGTAGTGTTGATTTGTTTATGCAGTCTGTAAAAAAGACTTCAAGTGTAATGTTTTTGTGCGTATTTCACGCGAGGTTATAAATTTACATTAGTATCGTGGGGATGCAAGGATTTGTTTCCTTTTTTATTAATTTTTATATACTTTTTGTATTTTTGTGTATTTTTTACATAATTCTTAAACCCTGCTCTCGATATCAAACGGAACTTTTTCAAGCCCCTGCATGCCTACATTGAACAGGACGGTAATCTCACACTTCGCAATGAAAATCATCTTCCATCTAAAGACAAACATCCATACTCACTGCAGAATTCGAACCCCAGTTATTGGTTGGAGATAAGATACGCTAACTACTCGGTCAACTAAATTAGATACATTGCTTGGAAAGAAGTCAACGGACACCATAGTGTGAGGAAAAACAGCCATGGCTGTTTCTCTTTAATAAAATGTAGGACATCCTTTATCTACTATGACTGCAGCAATCCTGCCAGGCATACTTTCCACAAGCGTACGATAGCACTCAATGGGAATTTTTGACCATTCTTCTTGTAGGCATGAAATGTCGTCCTGAACTGTTGTGGAGCGGAGACCCTTGATCTCACCCGACGCTCCAGCTCATCCCACAGATGTTCAATATAGTTGAGATCAGGACTATGTGGAGGCCAGTCAAGTGTTGTGACGTTTATGACCACAAACCACGCAGTTACAGCAGCCTAATGACACGGTTCATTGTCTTGCTGAAAGAAACAATGGTCAGTTCCGTAGAAATGCCACAAAATAGGAAGCATTGCATTGTCCAGAATGTATACAGACACCTCTCGGGTTGAATCGGGATCACAGACCAAACCGCGAAAAACAGGACAATATCATCACACCGTCAACTCCGAATTTCATAGTTGGGGTCATACCCTCTAGTAAAAGAACGTTTGCTGGATATTCGCCATATTCACACCTGTTCATCTGCTCGGTAGAGGGTGTAGGGTGATTCGTCGCTCTATAATATCCACTGTACACGCTCTTTGCACCACTGAAGGAGACGCTGAATACTGGTTCGTGTATTGTGAGGCTTGCATATTGCGGTCCTACCATTGAAACCCATGATGTGATCCATGGTTCTGAATGTTTTTGTGCAGATTCGTGTTCCAGTCGATGCACAGAATTCCGCATTCAACGTGTCCACGAATGGTAATTCTTACATATTATCCTTCGTATCATCCTACGGTCACGTTCGGTGAGTGTGGTGGGTCATCCACTTCGGGTAGCACTTGCAGTTGACTCAATGCGTTCAATTTCAGTATGGTATCACTGATTGTTGACCTAGGATGGCCCAATTTGTCAACGATTTGCCGTAGCGATAGTCCTGCAACTGATATCCTATCACAATCCCTCTTTCAAACTTCATCAGTTCCATTCTTGCAGCCATTCCACCCGGACACAGTTGCACTGACTTAGGAGCATCATATTCCTCCAATTTATACCGGCTACAAACACATGACTCATCACATGTCACGATGCACCTTTCACATGAGGGTGTCCGTTGACTTCTTTCCAAGCAGTGTATAGGAATATGCGACCATTTCAGTTAACCCATTAATTAATGCAGTTTTTATTTGAGAAAGAGAAAGAGAGAGAGTTTAATGAAAAGAACATTTAAATATCAGTGAATTTCATAAAATTGTATTTGGAGAAATATTTGATGAGAGAGAGAGAGAGAAGAAATTATTCAGAAATTTCTAATTGGTTGATATTTTCAAAAAAGTAACATTTAACAGATGTGATTAAGTTCTAGAAAAAACTCAGCTGCTTTACCGCAATAACACTTAGGAATACTCTTATTAAACAAATTATACTTCTTCTCCCTTCTACGTATTAAGCCTACTGGCCTGTTACAGAACTAACTTAAGCTCTTCTAAGTCGTACCCCGTCCCAAGGATAAGGTGACTAGCCCTATGTCTCCCGGTGTATCCCATGTCTGTAGATGCGTGTATTCACAGGGCCGGTTTGCCTGCTTGTGGGATGAAAAACCCCAGATAAACTAGGGAGAAAAGCCCTGCGGTCCATTACCAAGACCGGCTAATTTGACATTATACTTATACCTGTTTTACAAACATTACATTGAGATATCTCGTATTATCTATCGGTTTGGATGCAGTAGTAATTTTCTCAGTATATGTTTCATCTTCTGTTGCTGTTCCCTTTTTTTTTCTTTTCGAGCATCGAGTTGCTTGATCTCTATGCTGTTGGGTTAGTTTTCTTCTCGTTGTTCCAGCGACATAAATCCTACTTCTCACGCATTTCGTAGAACTTACATTCTGTCCAGGTATAAATAGGAATATGGGCAATTCGTAAAGTTCATTCGCGTAGTTGTTTCCTGTGGAAAGCCAATAATAATAATTATTATAATTACAGTATTTAATGGCTTTTAAAATTTCATCGCATATCAGTGCATGTTTTTTTGAGCTACTTAAATTTTTATCAGCGAAGCTTACAATTTAATGATAAGTAACACTACTGCATAGCAAATTTTCGTAGAGCTTTATTTCTTTCTTTCTTCCACTCCGATACCTTAATAATAATTCTCAGGTAAATTGGCTAGAAAAAAAAATGTCACTGTTTTGTACTCCTGCTCCGAATTATATAGTTGATTGAGTTAAAGGACCAGGTCATATACATACATAGGTTTCCATATGATCAATAGCTCTTATTATTTGAAGAATCTTGTTGGTTACGTTTTACACTTCAAATAGCGTTATATCACATCTACTGGATGAAAGTAGAGAGAGAATTTGAAAATAATTCTGGTTTACGAATACCGTTTTCATCGTACCAATTGTCTTTCACTTTAACCAATCGCGAACCATGCTCTCGATTTTTATATTGATCCCATACACGGCAAGTAGTAGAACTTATAGCACATTAGTGCCGTGTGTGGGGGGTGCAGGTGAGTATTGAGAAAAAATAAAACATTTTATTATTTTTCTTGAAGAGTTGGAGGTTGTAGTTGTTGAGGGAGTAAGGAAGGATGTTCTGGAGAACAGCGGAAGATGGGAAGTAGGTTCGTGGTATTTGCAGTTGTTTTAGCAGAATGGGTCTGCTAAAACAAGAGCAGCAGCCCCATCAGAAATTGGAGAAATGATGGTTGACAGTTCAATGAAGCAGTGTCCATGGAAGTACGTACAGAAAAAACACTGAGCTGAATCATTGAGTCTGTGAGATAGAGGTTGAATGAGTCAGTAAGGGAAGGGATCATCTATCAGCCGAATCGTTCTCCTCTTGAAAATGTTAGGGATGTTTTAGTATAAGTTTTAATTTTAATATTCTAAGAATGGGCATATTTGGGATTTTTATGAAGTGAGCGAGGGAAACGAATGCTTTTAGAAGCTGCAGAAGTTATTGATTTCATGTGTTTAAACCAGTCCGAGGAGTAAGAGATCTGATCGTGTCTGCTGATTTGTTGGAGGTAAGAGAAGGTGAGCTGGAGATCCCTTTTGCGAGAGTAAAGAGATGACTGCGTTTAGGTGGCACCAAAGCTGACCAGATTATTCTAGCCTCATTGAACGGTGGTGTAATCATGGTTTAAGGCTCTGGCTGCAGTGATCTTGACGCTTGAGATGCCTGATCGCTGCTTAGATTCCCGAATGTGTACGACAAATTGAGTATACTGTTGTCAGCAAAGCTGTGGATAACATTAGTGGCGATTGAACGAGTATGTCATTTATGTATTGGAGAAAGAGGATAGGTGAGAGAAACAGAGCCTTAGGACACTGCTGCCATGATAGCGAATCTCAGCCATTTACCGCGACACACAGTGAACTACCAGAGAGCTACCCAATTACAGAGAGTGGCAGGTAGATAGACAAACCGAAGGACGGCAGCATACTGAGCAGGCTTGATACCAGACACGATCAAATGTTTGGAAATGTCAAGCAATTAGTGCGGAATATACACGGCCATGAGTTCGCGACTTATGAATTATCTCATCTTTATACTGTAAAATATACTGCTCGTTCCCTCTGCCACTCCCAACCGCCAAAATAAAATAAAAAAACTAAGCTTTTAATTTTCTTTATAAGAAGACTTCAATAATGGTCACAGGCCTTGAAGTGAATACCAAAGAAAACCTTCACAATTAACGATGCAGAGTAGTTAATACTGTTCCTGAAAGCTAAAAGTTTCAATACCCGCAAAATAGTATAAATTATTTTTGTTGTTTTGATAAAACTGATGCCACATTTATTACCGCGTATAAAAACAAGCTCCCACATTCTGCTACAGTTTAACAAACAAAAGCATTATTTTTTATAAATTCTTACCAAGAGTTTGTTTCAACAAGAACCAAGACTGAAACCATTTGCTACTCTTTAAGATTATGTATGTATGTATTTCGCTTTACAGTTTGGATAAACTGATAATGACATCAGCTACTTTACTCGTATTCATAAAGAATAGGCATATAGTAATAGAAATAAAAAAAATAAAAGAATGAATTAACATGAAATATTCATGTTAGATTGCATAGAGTTTATACATAATTCATGCTTTATGACAAGTGTATCTTTCATTTAACGTTAACGGGAGGCTTTTTCTTGTCTTATAAGGAAACCTCTGCATTCTCAGAAATCCATCACATATGCTAGATTTTTCCTCTCTCTCTCTCTCTCACGTTTTTTTTTTCTTTAAGAAGGTGGAGGAGTAGGAGGAGAGGGAGAGGGATTTCAAGACTGTGACTTAGAGGGATTCTTTTAATCTGAAACTATCATGCAGCCATATGGGTTTACGTGTATCTAAGCCGCTTCACTGGCACGGAAAAGCGCAAAAACATGTACAAGAAATAGCGAGGCTGAGAACGCATGGAATGCGCTTGCATTTATATGTGTTGGAGAATTTTACATGAGAACCACGTTACCGTTGTCTGTGCCACCGGGAGAAGGAATGCCGCTATTACAGTCGACGTTGCGTGCAATACATCAAAGGGTAAAAAGTACAACGTTAGCCAGCACTTACAAACTGATAAACTACGTCCCACTGATCTGTTCCACGGCTGCATTTCCTACGAGTACTTCATTTCATGCATTGCGTGCGTCCATCCACGTGTGGCTATAGCACTATGTGTGTGTGTGTGTGTGTGTGTGTGTGTGTGTGCGCGCGCGCGTGTGTGTGTCTGTGTTATTTGCATTCGGTTCATTCTGTGATGTGCACACACACACAGAGAGAGAGAGAGAGAGAGAGAGAGAGAGAGAGAGAGAAGGAGGGAGAAATAGAGTTGGTGAATTTATTGCGGCTTTCTGCAAAAGTATAGATCAGCGATGCTTTGCGATCACGACACAGAATCTGTTCAGATAAATTCTTGAGGCTAGCAATTGGTGGCTTTGAAGTATTATTCCCTTTGGAGTAGTGCTTAGAAAGTTTTCTTCAACACGATTTATAGCTTTTTTTCTGCTTTAGGGATTTCAATGCCGAAAGGAAACTGAATTGCCAAAATAATCTTTCTCGGCGATCATTTTATTCAATAAACATTACTGTGTTGTTAGTACTTTTCAGAACACGTTTCCATTCTTCACTGCACGTTTAAGAAATTTATCAAGAAACTGTTGTCTTCGTGACTTAATAAAATCTAAGAGGCTAAAATAAAAACATACATACATAACCTACGTGTCCAGGAACGGAAGCTTATATCCAAGTTTCTATTGTCACATAAATTGATGATTTGCAGTCTCCACAAATGAACTAGTTCTCGTTTCGTGTTTAATCCCCATATATATGGTATAATAAAATGATGTAGCTCTTTTAAATTATTTAGAGATTATTCGATGTATACAAATAGGCATTTAAGAGCTTTGCTGGAAATGCTTTATCTGTAATACTCCACTTGTTCCTGTTTATTTGCTAATTTTAATGGACCTGATTATTTTGTGATTAATATTCAGTAAATACCAAGGTTACTTCTAAACATTGGAATAGAAAAGAAAGTGGTTAAAATATATTGAACTGATCCTTAAACAGTGAATGTAAAACGAACCAACTTTATTCAGCTTTTATACTACTTCTGAGTGCCTCCTAGAGCAATCGGAAGCAGTGGCCATGTTAAAAAAATGTCGATTCGAAACACATGGTTATAAAAACATTTCACCTGAGAATGAGTAAGCCGTTCTCATATGAAGGTTCGAACCCACTCGTTGACTGTCGTGCAGATACATTAGAAAGAGATCCGTCTTTCCTGGCCACTTCATTGTCTATATCAGAAGTGAGGAACCTGAGGCCTTTTGTCGCCTCTAATACAACCGGATGCACCTTTACTTTTCTGGCAAATTAACTAATACTATTAACTTTCTTTATGTGTGACTCTCACCCATAAAAGGTTTTAAACTTATAATACATTAGTACCGTGGGTGGAGTAAATAATTTTTTGCTATTTTTATTAAGTTTGTTTTGGTATTTTTTTAACCGGAACCCTGCTTCTAGTGACCAAATACGGAATATTTTCAAGCCACTTCAGGCCTCCAGTAAGTTGGGCGATGACACACGGGCAGTGAAATTCATCTCCCACCTAAATTCAATCATAAACATCCATACAGCAGGATTCTAACTAGCAACTATTTGATTGAAGAGAGAGAGAGAAAGAGAGAGAATACACTAACCATTCATCAAACCAGGCTAGCAATTAGTAATGTAATTAATAATGTAACGATTATGTGAGTAATTAATTATAAAATTATCATTATTATATAAATATTAATGGCCTTAAGAGGTTCCTTTGAAATGGGATGCGACCTATCGATTAAAAAAAGATTCCCCACCTCTGACCTAGATATTATAGAGCAATTATAATTGCTCTATAACATTACAATCTCGATGTGGTGGCGTGCCTGATTTGACAGTACGGTCGTCGATCTGTACACTCTCCTTCATTTTATATGGTATTAGATCGGTGGAATTCGAGATCCTCTCAACCAGCGTTTTCAACCTGCGGGACGCGACATATTAGTGGGCCCTGAAATCAGTTCACTGGATTGCGACAAGCATTATTTTTAATGAAACATAATAGAAAATACCAAAGCAATCTCACACACTTCATAGCTTTAACACAATTTGATTTGATTTTGTACAAGTGTTCAAATTTAACTATAAAGCACAAAGCGATGCCACGCTTACGAAAACGTTGCTTAATAATGTCGTATATTAAGTATTAAAAAAAATCCATTAAGCTGTCAGACCGATGTCGGTTACGAATTATCAGTGCGCTTTAACGGAACGCATCTTATCCAGTGCATTTTTCCCCCAGTTCGCGGCATGCGCGCGCGCCTGCGCGTGTATGTATTGGGTCACGATATAAAATGTATTTCTTATTGTGGGTTGCGATCAAAAAAGTTTGAAAAACCACTGCTCTGAACGACTTGAGAAAAGTTGGATGACTCATTTTCACGGTGTGTGTAAGAGGACCATCTGGCTTACTGATTCTCCGTTTTTCTTTTCTTAGCCAAAGTGTTATTGCAGCTCTTCTCACGAATCGAATTAATTTCATCTCTTTTAGATAACGATGACGATGAAGTAAAGACATAATTTTATCTCCAGAGAATTAGTTACAACCTTGCTATGGAGCAGTTTATTTTGTATGCCTTTTATACTCATCTTGTATAAAAGGCATACAAATTTCTGGTAAAATAAATTCTACCTGAAAATATACTGCGCAAAATTCACATTGGAAATTCTATAGTATTCGAAAGAGAAAATACATGCCATATCTAATAGATTCGTTAGACAGATATTCTCAGAAGAGAATATCTATCTTAAGGGTAATTTAAAATAACTTCGGTTAAAAAAACATCGCTTTTTATTTTAGAAGTATTTTGGCGGCTTTTAGAAGAAATCTCTAACTCGATCCAACAAGTATACATTTCGCTAACTAAGAAGTCGCCTTGGGAGTGGAGGCGTTTTCGTTTTGTACTCATTTATATGCTGTTACTGTAGCGGCAACAACCTGCACCAGTTCGCGAGAGGTTTTGGCATACAAACGAGATAAATCTTTTTATTGGATGCGAGCCATCCTTTTTATCCTACAAGCAAGAGACTTGTAACTGTTTGCTTTACTAGCCATCCTTTTTAGATTTTTCTCTTTTCGAACAATGGACGGTGTGAGATAAAGTGATGCAGGCCGTATGACGAACAATTTTTCACAATGATTTACAGTATAATACATAAAATCTTACGATACTGTATTTGCACAAGTTCTGTTTCGTAAACTCTAAGAGAGCAGCATTCCAAAATTGTCTGGTGACCATAACAGTTTTGGAATGCTGCTCATAAGCTGTAGTCTGGACGGAGTGATCATGATGTTGCATTAGAACAAATTCGTAGAGTGTTCATTCAAACTCGGTAAAAAGCCTATACTTAGAATGTGTTATGCAAATTATTGATTTCAAGAAAAGTGGCGAAAGTTACAGAAATAATTGTAAAATAGAGTAGGGAAAATAGAAAGTAACTACTCTAGGTTAAAATAAGCAGAAAATGCCGATTTCGTTTTCGTTGTTGTTTAAACCACCTGCTGTTGATCGTTGGATTTTATAATTTCCATTCATTGATCACACTGCCAACTTCTTATTTTTCTTTGTTATTAGAAATATCTCATGCTACATGCCGAATAAGTGAATTTTTATACCATTTCGTAAGAAGGTTCATCAGAATGCTACCAGATTTTTCCCTGTATTAAGTCGATAACTTTTCTTTCTTATTCATAAGATGAAGATTTAACAGTTAAGAATAAAGTGTCATTTTTTCTGCTTTTATTGCTTTCAATTGTAAGCGTTTCAGTGGTAATAACGTTAAATTACCTACAGATGTATATATTTTGGTTAATGTGAAAAATCCTCAATAGAATATGAAATGATGAAGAGGCGCACAGCAGTGTCACTTCAGTTCGTTTAACTGTTCTCAGATAGCTTAAGTATTTTAACCCTTTGAGTAGAAAAGCTATATATATATATATATAAATTTCTTGTCTTCGTTTGAAGTGAAATCGGTAGCCGTCAGAGAGATATATGCATGATAGTCCCTGCGTGCCAACCTTGGAGAGCACTGTTCTAGACAGCCCATAGGAATAGAGAAAGAAATATGTAAAGAGAAAAAAAAACTGAAAGGTGGTTAGTCCTATGCCTCCCGGTGTGTTCTATGTCTGTAGATGCGTGTGTTCACGTAGCTGGATTTCCTGTTCTGTGAGACGAAAACCACGAGCTTCCGGGTGAAATAATCTCCTACCTCCGTATGAGATCGGCTAACTCACCTTAAGTCGAGAGAGACTAGATAAAGATTCCTATATATATATCTACTCTCTCTCTCTCTCTCTCTCTATATATATATATATATATATATATAAAGATAAGCCGAAATTTGAAACGTTTTTATGTCACGTTTTTTGTCTTACCGGCTTACCAGCCCGAAACGCGGGAGGTTGGGCGCCGGGGGGGGGGACGGAGCCCCTAGTATATATATATATATATATATATATATATATATATATATATATATATATATATATATATATATATATATACATACATACACACACACACAGAACATCCTTAACTCATCAGGTATGGACTCCACGAGGAGCAAAGTATGCCGTCCGTGTAGGCTCTAATACATTCCGCATTTCCCTAGGTTGGACCGAAAGGATTTTTCTACTCAGGAATAGCAATCACAATGTGTATTGTAGCCACTCTTATCAACCCGCTTGGCAGCTAACACACGGGTTCATGCCGCTATCGCCATATCCACCGATTTTGCGCCTACTTGAATCGTGCACTCACAGTTAGTCAGCTGTTAATCCAGTTGAACTACACTCTTAATATACAATCTACCAGGTTGACTAGGACAGCGTCTCTTTGAAATTCCACTGTGCTACGGTGTTTTTAAATATTTTGGATGATGAACGGTTTTCATCGCCCAGATTGAGATCTTACTGATTGAACGCCTTAAGTTTCTTGAAAATGTTGTTATGTTTTGTCCCTAGGGCAAGGTTTCCATTATGGAACCCTTAGCCCGTCCCACCCCACTGTACTGATGTGTTTTAGAGACGTAGATTTACAATTGTTCGTAAGCAGAATTGTCATTAAAAATAAACAACAGTCATGCACAACAAAAACAAAAAAACGTGTACATTCGAGACATTATCTGGAATGTGCATTTTTTATGCTTTACAGATAACTCGAACGACTGTGGGAAAGTAACTCGAGGGAGTCTCTCTCTCTCTCTCTCTCTCTCTCTCTCTCTCTCTCTCTCTCTCTCTCTCTCTCACACACACACACACACACACACACACACACACACACACACACACACACACACACACACACACACACACAAAGGGTAGGACAATAAGATTGTAGCTTGTAAAGAAGACCGATACCGGACTCGATCAAATGCCTTGGAAATTCAAAAGAGACTACAAGATTCTCCAAATCTTTTCATGGTATGTGTCCAAAGGTGAGTAACGTTAGTTAGGTTATCTGCTTTAGAACAAGAATGGTGGAATGCATACTTGTGATGAGTAATTAACCGATGACATTCTCTATCACTTATATAAAAAAAATTCAGTGGAACGATAGTTTGATGGATTTTTTTATTTCCCTTTTTAGGAATAGTTGGATAAAACCTTCCTTCCATGCTCTTGGACATACAGATTGATAGGACAGCTGGTAAAGGCGATAAAGGATGGGTGTTAATTCTGGAGTTCAAACTCTTAGTACAACTAGAGGGATATGTGTGTGTCGGATCTCTTATTAATGTCAAAGCTATTATGTATTGTTCTGATGTC
This sequence comes from Typopeltis vanoorti, assembly GCF_054136105.1. NCBI lineage: Eukaryota > Metazoa > Arthropoda > Arachnida > Uropygi > Thelyphonidae > Typopeltis > Typopeltis vanoorti. The sequence continues at coordinate 80,339,193 of NC_143561.1, forward strand.
CTTCTATTTAAAGATCAGAGAAGGCATACTAAGGATGACATAATAGGGGGAGATTTGTCTTGGTCATCTGAACACGTGTTGAAAGAAAAGACTTATGCCACGAAGTCTTTGTAATCTTTAGGAGATGTTCCATCAGGATGAAAAAGAGATAGAAACATAATAGGGCAGAAATTTTGCTCGACAACTTGGCACGGGATGAGAAGGCCCAACTGATGTTGAGCCGGAGGAAAGCTAAGTGCGTTTGTCCCTTACAAGCTCAGCATCAATTGCTTCAGATTTCTTGAGGAATTTATTTTGTGTGGTTATTATCAGTGAGAGACTGGAATGTTCAGCTTGATCATTTAGTTTATGGTGCACTTTTCACTTGAACTGCTTTTATTGTATTTGATGGAAAACCAAGGCTTGGATAAGGGTTGGGGATTTTTAATTGAGTGGTAATGAAGATATTCATCCTAGAAAAAATAATTTCAGTTATCGGATAAGTGAAGATCAAAGCACAATAAGCGCTTTGATTGAGATAGCAGAATCATTAATCACACTACGGAAAAGAGTCATCGAAATCCCGAAAGTCATCCAATTGTCGCCATTGTAGTGCTATTGAATACAATGCTGAGATTGGCTTAAATAAGGACGGTCTGAAGAAAAAGGAACATGGACAAGGTTGTGATCAGATTTTACAAGAGAAGAGCTAACGTCAATAGTGTATTTGGAGAGAGACCTGGTGAAGAAAGGATCCGGGGTGTTGGAAGAATGACGCGGATTATCTGGAATTCTTGTATGTTAACAATTTATGTTAGCTCGTTACTGGCATCAAAAGTTCAACTTGTCTTCCAGTGTCTGCAAAGTTAAAAACGGGAGACAGTTGGAATTGGGGACATGAAAATCACCAGCGAAAATATCTCACTATCTCACTGGCTGGGTGATTAGACTGGATGTGATCAACGTTCAGAGATATATAATCAAAGAGGTCAGTATAATCGTCAGAATTAGGAGAGCGGTGAAGACAGTAAATTAAGGCAACATAATGAGGCAAGGAAATCCTGTGCCAAAGAAGATCATATAAAGAAAGTTCTGGATCTGTGCATGTTCCATCCTTTTTACGTAAAACATCATTCGTCATGCTGTGGAAGTTTAGATGCAGCTAGAGGACTCTAATTGGTGAATGTATCGAGTTTTTATGTCTGTAAGCAGTGGTGTACAACGTTTGTTGAGATTAAGGTATTAAGTCACCGGATAATGCTAAAGTCGATGTGAAAATCCTTTTTTTTTTTTTTTACATGAATTTTTGTTGGGCTTGGGGGTATATTTCATTGTTTTGTGCATTTTTTGTATTTTGGATATATATATATATATATATATATATATATCCAAAATAAAAAAATGCATTTTGTATTTTGGATATATATATATATATATATATATATATATATATATCCAAAATAAAAAAATGCATTTTGTATTTTGACCTCAGTCCAAGCATAACTTCGGCTGAGGTCGAAGTTATTCTTGGACTGAGGTCGCAGTCGAATAATCCTGCATAGTCAAATAATCCTGCACATGCTTGCTCTTCCAGGCACAGTCTGGAAGAGTAAGCAGGTGCAGGATTATTCGAGACAGCTGATATTGTCCCTGAATTACAAATGACAGCGTCTCTAACGAATTAATAGACTCAGTCTGTATTTTAATAATTGTTATTATTTCATAATAATGTATTTTTAAGGAACTGCTTTGTCAGAAATTATACTATTAATAGTTGCGTAATCCTACCTGAGGATTACGCAATGTGATCTGTATTAAGCTAGAATGAAGATGTTGTCAAGCAGAAGATTCAGTTTTAGAGTGCTTAGATTAAACACGGTGTTCATTCTAGCCAAGAGAATATAACACTAAACAATATTGCGACTTCTTTCACGCAATATGATAATACCATGAGAACTATCCATTCTTCAACATGACAATAAAATAAGGCTGAATTTTACATTGAAGAATTTTGAGTATATCGATATTGTGAGCCAAAACTGATGGACGAAAAATATTGACATTTTTAATTCACCATAAAGTTAATGTAATTATAGTCACAAAATGTGTTTTTTTATTATGTTCATAGGTAATAATCCTTGTTCTTAATCACTTAGACAAATCACTTGTTAGATGTTTGTTTCCTCTTTGTTATAGATTTTTAGCGGATCATGGGTCATATACGAATATGACCCATGATATTTGTATCGAGAGAGAGAGAGAGAGAGAAAGCTAAAGCTGAGACTAGAAAGAATGCTCAGCTTCTTACAGATCATTATTTGGAAAACAAGTTCAAATGTCAAGGTTCAAGGTGTGATATCACAGCTGCATTACGCTACAGGGAAATTACATAAACTTTAATTACATAACATAACTACAGTATATATATATATACTGTAGTTATGTTATTTTCTATATGCAGGTTTTGGGAATCTGCGTGTCACGTAACACCGTTCTTTATTTATATTTTAAACGTTTATTTGCGAAGGTATGCTGAAAGAGTCATACGTGCTTTACGTTTTTCCGGCACGTTTAAATAGCAACACTTTATCTGCGAAAACACTGTAAATATACAGATATAAATTAATGGAATCTAGCCAATAAAATTGTGTTTCTTTAAAGTATAAATAGATAGTGGAAGAATATCGTTATTTACTTTCTTTCTAGATAGAAATTCCACCCATGAGATGTTTGTAACTTCGTAACCTATAATTATGAACATCTCATGGTTTTTTTTCAACCAGCCAGAATGAAGTACCGTATGGGCATAGATTTTTTTGAATATTTATGATAAATTTGATAATAATATAAACAATATAAATAATTAAATAAAATAGTAATAAAACAGATTTCCGCTTAGTTGAACACAAGTTTTATTATTCTATCAACCAATAAAGTATGGTTTATTGCCTAAATAAACACGTTTTTTGTAATTCACTACTCTAATTACAAACAAAATAAATAAATATTAACCAAATTTGTTTCCTCTTAATATTTTAAATGTATAGGAATCCTTCTCAGTCTAATTTCCAGGAGTAAATGCAAAGTACTTTATCCTTTGAATTTTCGGACTTTACGAAGAATCTAAGCATGGCATACCGAGTTTTTTTTTTTTCAGAATAAGATTTTTAAAATACGTTACTATACATGCAGAGATTGTTTTCTTCTGCTTGGTATAATGATTTTAAAAAATGAAAAAGAAAAGAAAAAGGCACAATCAATAATAAATGGCTCAAGTCGAAAATGACAGACTCAGGGTTGAGATAAACTGTTCTCAGGTGTCAAAAATATGCATCTAAGCATAGCCGACCGATTTTTTTTTTCTCAATAGTCAAATAAAGATGTCAGGAAAATGTTTTCTGGTATATTGTTCGAAATATTAAACAAATACCCATCAAACAAAAGTAACTATCCAAAAGTCGAGATTTAGGTTCTAAATATAGTCTGTTCCAAAGGTTACATGTAGGCACATGGAAGAATTGGTTGGTCGTATAGCAAGGGCATCAGGAGATAAAAGATAAACAAAACTGCACAAAAGCCACATTTTGGATAAATTGCGGGTTAAAAATCTTGGTTCCACCCATATCCTCTACTCAAATGGAAATACCTCGCAAAATTTACTGATGGCAAGACGAACGGTGTAAATTTGTAAAGCGGTTTCAACTGAAAAGTCCTTAAAAGTCTTATCGTTCCTGGTTCTCGACGGAATACGAAGCCACGGCCTTCCACTCGAACGACAAATGCCGTGATGTTCACACGAGTGGGTTACATAGACGAATGAATCCTCTATAAGATGTTTAACTTGGCCGAGAGAATACAGGAAGGATTCTTAACTCCCTGCATCATTAAAAATAATGTACTAAGTACTGCATGCCCAAGTTTAGCGACTGGTGTTTTCACAGTATATTCAGAAACATTTGTCGAAATGTAAGATTTGATGTTTCTTTTAATACTGAAGAGGGAAAAAATGAATTTTAAATTAGACTAAATTGTTCGAAATAATGCAGGTGACAGATTATTGCAGATGACAATAAATAAACTGCCTACGGTTTATAAGTCAAAAATGGCTAATTGCTGCGATTCTGTTGAGAATGCACCCTTTTTAAAGATTGTTATCTCAAATTTTCCATCGTGTCATTTCAACACTGATATACTATAGGTATTTTAAGGTATTTTTATAATTTATACGTTATTTTTATATCCTTTCGAATCATTTTGCCTAATATAAAATGACTCACTCGAAACCAAAATTGTGATAACTCGTAAACAGACAAATTTTAGCAAGTATCATAACAAATATCATTAAATTACTTCTAACGCGAGTGGAGGAAACAATTTATTTGTAATAGAAACTTATGTATTTTTCGAGGCGTCCCTATAACTATCGGTAACATTTCATGAGTAAAAGTCGCTTGAAGAAATAGAGAAGTAGTTAAGATAAAGATTTCTGAATAATCATTTTTAATATTCTATTTCAATCAAATCATTGTACAAGACTCCCTTGATGCCAATTATATGATAATTGGCATCAAGTCCCCACATGTTTAATCGTGTTTTAATAACTTAAAAATCCTCTTTAATACTTCTGTCTTATTTCTTATTAAAGGCTCTAGAACTCTTGGTTATGAAATAACTCGGTCCATTGAAAGGCTGACTACTGGAAAATACTCATTTCTTTTTCTTCTTCTTCTTCTCTGTTGCACCGATTGTGCGAAGTGGAGCATGAGTTATCGTTATTCGACAATAAATTAGGCGATCATTGCTAAGAGAAACAGAAAAATAGAAAATAAGTCAGTGACTTATATTTATATACAACTGTGTAGCTTACAAATATGTTACACTCCTTTTCCGTGGTATATCGAGTCTTGGTTTTTGCAACTTCTAAACTTTCTTTTTTTAAAAAAAAACAGCGTTTCATAATTCATTTCCGCTGAGAGTTAAATTTCTCTATAAAAGTTTGATAAAAATTTTCTTCAACAACCTTCCATATACATATTTTTAATATTTCCTTAACTTCGTTGTTTTCGTTCTTACCTTACAAACTATGTGGTATAACAACAAATTTTCCAAATTTTCCAAATATTACCAGTGGATTACTGGTAATATTTGCTCATTTTTAATCTTCTCATTAATTTCAGTTTATATAATCTAAAATTATATTCGGGCATGATAGTCCAATTGGAGAGGTGTTTAATGAAATAGATTATATTTTAACCAACAGAAAATATATTGTCTAAGATACAGATGTAATTAATAAGTTTCAATACAGGTGGTGATCACAGATTAGTGAGATCAAAAATTGTCATCAACAAAAGATTGGAAAGACAAAAACTGATAAAAAGTGAAAGACCCTCTATGGATTTACCAAATCCGGGAAAAAACAACAAAGAGCTCTTCCAGAAAGAGATAAAATAGTTTTTATAATACTGATATGAATGAATACCTGGATAAAAACTATCAAATAATAACTGAGATCCTACTAAATAATGCAAAAAAAAAACTGGTGGAATTAACCAAACGAAGAACGGATGAAAATTGTCTGATGAAACTCTACCTTCTCAGAAAGAGAAGAGTAATGAAAAGAAATCTAGACATGAGAAGTAGAATAGAATTCTCGTAGCTATGTAAAACAAGAAAATTGATACAAGAAATTAGAAACTTCAGAACAAAAAGAATTAGAATTACAATAGAAAACAATATGAGTCTAAAAGGGATGAAAAGAGAGTTGTCCACAGGACAAAATAAATTAATAATCCTTAAAGATGAAAATGGAATACTAATTAAAGACAAAAACAAATCATAAGAAGAATAGAATCCTTTTTATGTCAAGTTGTATGATGATTCCCAACCTTAAACCAATATCGAAACAAGAATGTAATATCTCAAATGGAAATGGAAGAAATATGTCCTGATGTTTTAAAAGAAGTTCAATGTGCAATGGATAGCATGAGTAATGGAAAGACACCAGATGAAGATGAGTTACCAATAAAAGTTCTGAAAGCAGGTGGTGTAAAGTCATTCTATATTAAGTAAAATTGGTACATCATTCGTAAGACAGAAGAGAATATCAAAGAGTAATGCAATCTTTATTATAGTTTTTAAAAAGGGAGATAGAGAAGATATAAAAAAAATTACCACGATATCAGTCTCCTTTTAACAATATACAAAATTTTTACAAAAATCAGTAGCAACAAAATAGAAAAGAGACTAGATAATTGCGTTTTTGCCAACCTACAGAACAAGCAGGATTTAGAAAAAATTAAAGCGCCATTGATCATGTATATGTAATAAGATAAATAATTAAAAAGACAAATGAATACCAAAAAAAACCTTAGGTTTAGCATTTATTGATTTTGAAAAGACATTTGATTGATCTTAACATCAGTTATTTTAGAATTAAGAAATTTCCTATAAAAAAGGAAGTTAGACAGGGAGATGCCATTTCATCTAAATTATTTCACCTACCTAGAAGAAAATTTTAAAACCTGGATTTGAAAAATAGAGGAATTATGGTAAATGGGAAAGAACTAAATCACCTCCGATTTGCTTATGACATCGTTCTTTTAGGAAACTTTGCAGAAAAACTTCAACAAATGATAAATTGAATACAGAAAGAAAAGATCAAATATAAACAAGGACAAAACAAAAATAATCTATAATAGATACATTACCAAAACACCAGTACAAATGGAACACCAGAAAATTGATATTGAAATTGACCGCCTATATTTACTTGGGACAAAAGATCACAGTGGAGGGTGACTGTAGAGAAGAAATTATATGTAGAATTCAACTTGGTTAAATAGCCTTTGTAAAATACCTTGAAGAACTCAACGGAAACATCCCACTCCGCCTTAAAAGGAAAATATTCGACGGTTGTATACTTCCGATCATGATATATGAAAGTGAAACATGAACTTTGCCTAAAAAATTGACCAACGAGTTGAGGATTACTCAGATGAAAATGGAAAGATTATTACTCGGTATTACCGTTTTGGATAGAAAGTATAATACTTATTAGAGCTTAGATTAGGGTAAGAGACATTATAATAGCCATTAAAAGGTCCAAATGGCAATGGTCAGGTCATATAGCAAGAAGTAGCACTCAAAAATTGACAAAATTCATATCAGAATGGTATCCTAGAGATGGAAAGAGAGCTACAGAAAGAGCAAAGAGACGGTGGGAGGATGAGATTAAAGAAATGTCAGGAACTCAGTGGCATAGAAAGGCTCAAGATAGGAATGAATGGGGGACTTTTGGGAGAGGCCTTCGTCCAGCAGTGCGCAGAAAATGACTGCTATTGATGATGATGATGATGATTTTAATCCATAAACTTATAAATCCGTCTATAAGTTCAACCAAGTAGTGAAGATCCGTATTAAAAAGTCTTAATTCTGCATGCGTGTTTTTATGTAAGTAGATATTTTTGATGATCTGCATTTTCAGCCGGAGAAAACAGTAAACGAATTGATGTACTCATACAAGTAGTGGATAAGTGAAACTTAACTTATGTGGCTTTTTGTTTATATCTTAAATTCGATTTATTTTCAGCTGTACATTTGTTTATAATTGCATTTTATTTTATTTTCTGTGTTTATAGTATGTGCTTTTATTACTTTCTTACGCTTGGAAATTTGACTAAACACAAGCTAATATTTTAAAAGTAAAATGAAATTAAAATAGAAGATTAACAAGTGATTAATTGCATTCGATTGCCGCAGAGACTATGTTAGTATTCGCCATCATCACTTTTTATTGGAAAGAACCAATTGTAATTAAAATTATCCAGTTTAAACTAACAATGGAGGTCGGTAAATTTTAATAAAGATCCTAAATTCCAAACTTCAAAACCATTTACGTCATTTCTGTTTTACAATATAGGTGCAGTCCGAATAAAAGAGAGGAACCTAAATAGATTTTAATCGCAAATCAAGTAACAACGAGATTAATTTACCTGTACCTGTATTTGATAATGTAAATGTACTTCGATATTACTTAAATGATCGTAATATTTGCAGCATTTCCTTCTATAACCTACCTCTACTTCTAAGACGAAATATCTGTAAGAACACATTCCTGTCCATTACATGAACTTGCCTCTCTAAAGCTATTTAGCGAGTGATCACGACCTGTATGAATGACTCTTTTTTTTTTCCTTTTTTTTTATACCGCTGTGTTTTTCTGGCAAACTAGAATGAATCTCTATACACGCACGCACACATATGCACATTACACACTTCCGAAAGAACGTTGCGTGAGATGCTGTATCCCAGCAGTGTATCCGCCTAAGTACTAGAGGGGGGATCAGCTTCTGATTATTAGAATGTAGGTCACGTAGACATTTTTATGGAAATACGTGTTTACGTAAGGTGTCTGCGTGTACGTTTAGCATAAAATTCACATGCGGCGTTATGTACTAAGCCATCTTGCCTTAAATCATAGTGTTGTATGTCTTTAACAATGACCTTAACTATCGACATTTTAGAAACTTTATAGTATTTTTATGGGTGTAGTTGTCAATAGAAGAATTTTCTTATTTGGTCAGATGAAACATATGTTACTTTCTTCAGGATGCATGTACATGTTTTTCTGTTTAGCAGTTTCTTGGATATTTATTTTTCTATTGCGAAATATATTTCTCTAAAGTGATACGTAATGGAATATCTGAATTCGGAGTATATTAATTGTATTTCATTATGAGCATATTTTTGTATTTATGTTAAGTTATTGTCAGTAAACTGGACAAGAAATGCGAATTGATTTACATATTTGTAAAAGGCTTTTCAAGTGATGCATTCACTAATATTACAGGAGTCGTTGTAATCTTTTTTGTTAAGGATAATAGCAGCTGACTGCATGGTTATAGTGATTCCGTAAAAACTCTTGCGTTAAGATTATAATTAACATTTGTTGATCATTCATGCTTATTGTTGGTCTTAGTTCCAATATGCTGAATTAACAAAGAAACCCAACATACCTTTCAAACACTTTTCTTTTTAGATAGATGTATATCTGCATATTGACTTCACGCTTGTTAAATCTGGTTATAACTGTAGAGAAGTGCATAGATTCTGCTTACGAAACCTGATTTCTAATGTGATAAAGAAGTGTAGAAAACAGCAATAAATTTGTAATCCTTTATCTTATTGAGAATTCGTGTTCAATTTAGAAAAGTTTAGAGAGAGAAAAAAGACTTGCTCTTTCAGAACACAAGGAAGACTACAATTTATTATAAACATTTAACTAAACAAGTACCAGTGTTTGAAGAATACGTTTATAGATATTTTACAAATATACTGTATTAAATAAACTGAAGTGACGTATGTAGAAAACATTCCAAATGAAATTTCTTTGAAGGAGAATTTATTCCTCAGGGGTAAGAATAAACTTGTAGATTATAAAACTGAAAACAAATTCTCAACCATACCGTATTCAAAGACAGCCAAAAAGAATGGTTACACTATCTTCCTTTTGTAACCTGCTGGGCTTAATTTTGAAAACTTACAAGATAGAATTTAATATGACGAATTTTTGCTTTGTGTTAAAGCCATTTACAGATAGCTTTTTCTAGCCTCACATCAATTTTAGATAATGCATTAAATATGTATATGGATGCAATGGCAAATTCTTTGATGCGCTGATCTAAAATTTGACATGTCTCATGGAATGGGCTTAACCTGATAAATAACATTTTTCTAAATAAATAGGTGGAAACAGTCTTCAGGCATCGAAAGGTCATTCAGTTGAGCATCGTGCCTCCACATTCATCACAAATATTAATCCTTTTCTGAGTGTTAATTTTAGCATTCTCATCTTTAGCATAGACATAACTGTATACATCGTGCATTGAAGCTGCAGTTATCAAATTAGCACTGGGCTAATAGCAGTTAGCGACCATGTAGCAACCTAGACGATAATCAAAGTGACGGGAACATCATTGTTAATCTTGGGTATGAAGAAGACCTCCTCGTATCAACACTGGTCGCTAACCAGTGTTATTGCTGCGAATAACATCTGCCAGAATGCTATCATCATTGGTTACATAAAGGACATTTCTAAAGGAGAATATAAAGTAGTGGTTTCGGGAACAGATAGCATTAATGTTAATTTTTGGTATCAGACTTGTTCAATCTCTGTTTAATTAAAAGCGGCCTTCGAATGTACAATCATAAGTTAAGAATGGAATTTGGTATAGGGAAATGTTTTCCTTACTAGTGGATCGATAGTTCAATATTGCCATTTCATCTGGGATTTTTATAGTTATTGTAGAAATAAAAACTAGTTCAAAGCACTTGCTTTAAATCATACTAAATGCCTAATAAATAGCAACATTACTGAAGTATTATTTTTTCTGTTATTCATACATTGAAATAATTTTTGATTAAATTTACATAATCGGATAAGCTAATTTTCATCGATACCGAATTCTAGCACACATTAAAAGAGTTAAGCTGAATACATATAAGCTACAATTTCTTTAAAAACTGTCTGATCTCTAATTAAATTTACTCATGCGTAATACATTACACAAAATTTGCACACTTATGTGACGTAATTTAAACACTTGCGTTCAGTTTAATGAACTTTCACCGGGCAACTTTGTTTTATTTAATTAACCTCAAAAGAGCCAATCAGCCATGTAATTAAATTCAGCGAGATCATTGGGTTTTACTTAATTAAATTACTATAAATATTTATATCGATAGTTAGTCTACACGTACACTCTACGTACGTACTGTCTGCTGAGTTCGCAACCGAACATGCGGTTATTCTGATATAATACCCAGTCTAGTGCATGAATTCAAATATTTTTTGGTTAAGCATTAACTATCAAATATATTTATTAAATCAAAATTAACTATGCCGATTATCTATTGTACATAATATGTATAATGCATAACAGGCGGAGTTATCCGTGGCGCCATAATAAAGTACTAGATACTGAGTTGATATATGCGTGTTTCGAAGAAATTTTCAGGTTGTAAAAATATTCTCTTAATAAAATTGCTTATCCTGGTGGCTTTCTCGCTGTTTCTTTCGCATCCTTCAAAATAGATTTCCACCTCCCCTTTGAAGTCGCAATCATTTTTCTTTCTCAGCATAAAATCATTTTTCTTTTGTTATTTTTTATGTAATGTAATAATCCATGGCGGTTTGTGTCGTTCTCTTATCTCTTTATAGACAGCAGACTGATGAAACCCGCCTTCAACTGAAGTTTTTTTTTGTTTGTTTGTTTGTTTGGTTTGGATTAGTAATCTTGAAATACATTCTCTTTTCAAAATACAGACTTGACACACATGCGCGTGCGAGCCCGAACGTCGGTGTCTCATTTGAAAGAAAAAAAAAAAAAAAACACGCGGCTTTTTTTGTCTTTCTTTTTTTTTTACAACTTGTGTTCGAATTTTTTCTAAAGCACATGGGAAATTTATAATGACTTTTCAAATGAAGGTAAATTAGCCAGTCTTGTAAAACAATACAACAGTTTCCTCTCTCGTAAATTAGACGAAAGAATCACGAAATATGCGTAGTTCATATGACACACATTCAGCTGATGGCTTTAGCCTTCTGGTCTAAACAATCGTAGGAGCGATAATCCTAATAACTTTAACCAGGTATAGTTATGAACACAGAAAATGGGAGTAAAATTTAATTTGTTAGTACCATGAAATAAAGAAACCTAAGTATTTTGTAGATTAACAAAAAAAAACTGTATACGCCATATATTCAAATCTTAAGGAATCACGCACAGAATATGGAAAATATTGTTATTTTGCTTTAAATTTTCCTCTTATATTTACTAGATGATAGCTTTGGGAGATATGTCTTATTTTTATCACATTTGCTTCTACTGGAAGTAGGTCCTCTGGTATATATATATATATATATATATATATATGTTGCTTCCACCCACGAAAGGTTAATGGAAACTTATAATACATTTTGTAACGTGGATGGGCTAAAGATTTTATTCCATGTTTATTTTGTCAATTTTATGCATTTTTTGTATTTTATTTTTTTCATAGTCCATAAAGCCTACTTTAGAAACCAAACATAGAACTTTTCCAAGCCACTTCAGGCCTCCAATAAGCAGAACAGTGGTCGCAGACCGACCGAAGCAATTCATCTCCCTAGGGTTTTTCTTAATAAATGTGATCTAATTTAATATATATTTGGTTTTATATATTTTGAGTCAAAGAGACCGAGACTGACTTATTTTTCTGTTATGCAGTGAATCCTGTCTAATGGAAAAAATCCTTCTGGCCGCGATTGGACTTTTGCGCTAAATGCTTATAAACTTCCACAGACCTTTTGGCCCATCCCTCTATCAAAATGTTTGTCTGTTTTTCTGCAGTGGAGTTGGACGTGTTGGCCTCGTCCTCGGCCAACGTTCTAACTCTTTTTCCAGGGTATACTCCATATTATTGAAATTGAAACTCCATGCTCGATAGTTTAACCTTTGCATTCGTTAATCTTACCTCATATGATTTGAAGCAACATTAACGAATGTTAATGTTACCTAATTAAAAAACACACAGATAAGAAGCAAATTGAGTCAAGATCTGAATTAAGAGCTAGCACTTATCAAGAATGATGACATCATGAGGGTTGATGAATCGAGGGACAAATTGAAATCTGTCTTCTTAAAGAAATGTACCAATACCTTATGTCCTAATAGAGTAGTAAAGAAGAAAGACTGGATGACTGATGAAATTCTCTCATGGATCAACGCAGATCATATAAAAATCATAATCCAACAAAATATACAGAGGTTCAGAAAATTATTAAACACAAGATCAAAGAAGCAAAAGAAATCTGGATGAATGAAAAATGTAAAGAAATAGAAATTGTACAGGAAAAGCATGACAATTTTAATCTACACAAAAAGATGAAAGAGACCTCAGGTATATGTAAGAAAAAACAATTCTGTATCCTTCGAAATAAAAAGGGAGAAATTATATCCAAAAAGGATGACAAAGTACAAGAATGGGTGAAATATATAGAACTCTTTACTGATAACAGACAGAACCCAGAAAATACTTATGAACGTATGGAAGGTCCATGCATTCTAAGATCAGAGGTAGAATGTGCACTAAACTCAGCTAAAAATGGTAAACCCTAGGACCAGATAGAATACCAGCAGAAATAGTAAAGTTATTAGAAGGTGATAACATTAACATATTAGTAAGGCTATTTAATGAGATCTACGATACAGGCATAATCCCTCAAGACTGGTTACAGTCGACCTTCATCATGCTACCTGAAAAAGTAAATGCGAAAACTTGTAATGACTATAGAATGATCAGCCTAATGAGTCACGTTCTCAAAATGTTTCTGAAAATAATTCAAAAAAGAATATACAGAAAATGTGAAGACACCATCAGTGATACCCAATTCGGCTTTAGAAACGGCTTAGGAACAAGAGAGGCCCTTTTCTGTTCTCAGATCTTATTTCAAAAATCTATTGACCAAAACAAGGAAATATTCATTTGCTTCATCGACTTCGAGAAAGCATTTGACAAAGTCCAACATGCTAAAATGATTGTACTATTAAAAAGAATTGGATTAGATGGTAAAGATATCAGGATTATTGAAAACTTATATTGGAACCAAAAGGCATCTGTTCAAGTTGATGACATTATTACAGACTCCATTAACATCAAACGAGGAGTAAGGGAAGGATGTGTGCTGTCACCTCTTCTTTTTAACATCTACTCAGAAGCCATATTTCATAAAGTTTTGGAAGGAAGAAAGGAAGGGATTAGTGTAAATGGTGAAATCATCAGTAACATCCGATATGCCGATGATACAGCTCTTCTGGCTGACAATATTCAGGATCTTCAAAATCTTTTGGAGCTAATAAATGCAGAGAGTGAAAAAATGGGATTAAAAATAAATATCACCGAAACTAAATTCATGGTCATAAGTAAGAAACCAATTCTTAATTTAGCACTTTCTTTAAATAGGAAACAAATAGAAAGAGTGGCAAATTTTAAATATCTAGGATGCTGGTTAAATGAAGATTGCAATCCAGATATAGAAATAAAAGTTAGAATTGAAATGGCAATAAAAAATTTTCTCTTGATGAAATCAACACTGTGTAACCGCACTTTAAACTTAGAGCTTAGAGTACGCATGGTTAAATGCTATGTATGGTCTGTACTGCTGTACGGTATAGAAACTTGGACCTTAAAAACAACATCAATAAAAAGACTTGAAGCCTTTGAGATGTGGTTATACAGACGAATGTTAAAAATCCCATGGACAGCAAAAAGGTCCAATCAGGAAGTACTGGAACAAATGGGGAAATCACGTGAACTTTTATATACCATAAAAAGAAGGGAAATTGCATATCTTGGTCACCTACTTCGTAATGAAAAATATAAGATACTTCAATTGATTATAAAAGGGAAGATAAATGGAAGAGGACAAGGAAGACGAAGAAAATCTTGCCTGGCAGACATCAGACAGTGGACTGGTATGAACTCTGAGAGACTGCTCAGAGTAGTTGAGAATCGCTCAAAATTTGCCAAGGTGGTCGACGACCTCCGATAGGAGTGCCACTCAAAGAAGAAGAATATTACCTCAAATCATATTGCCGCTGTTATTGCAGTATGAAATAGTGCATTATCCACAGAACAACACAGAATTATTCTTAACGTGAATATATAACGTTGGTTCGTCCTTTTTCCTTTTTTTTGCGAACTACAGCAAAAGATCCTCATATACCAAACTAGGAAAACCATCCATACACCGTAACTCCACCGCTAACACACATCATGATACAGTATGATAAATAATGATCGGCTGATAGTCATATACTCAAACGGTACATTTGATTTGAAGAGTATCTATTAACAATGACGACTCTGTGGTACTCCACCGAAATTCTTAAGATCCTAAACGCGATCTTTGGCATAAACTTATTTTGAAAGAGAAAATAATGTGCTTTACTTTTATTCCAGTCAAATTCAAATTTGAATTTTTTTAAGATATAGCTCTTTTTCTGTACTGAAGAAGGGTAAAACATACAGGGACTTTTTATTGCACATAAATAGCAAAGAAGAAGACAGTCCTGTACCTCCCAAGTGGATGCCGAAGTCGTGATTGTATAGATTAAGAAATAACCCTCGTTAGATTCACGCTATACTTGAACATCAACTCCAAGATTATAAATTTTATTCGAATACCACTTTTTTTTTCCCACATTTAATCGAACCATTCAATTTGTTGTCTTTGTTTAGGCTTCCGATTTATTATAGCCAAGATAAAATTTTAAATTACTTATGAATAATTCTATTTTATTTTAATTTACTGTATAAATTAAAATATGCACATAAAATGGACTGAATAATCTGTTTTACTGTACTCAGTATTTTACGGTTGATACTATTAATACTTTATACTATTAATGCACACATCTGGTTAATTTGATTAATCCAAAATATTAATATATAAGGGCTACAGAGTAAGGTTAAGCATTAGGACTTTCACGTCATTGCAAAACCTCAAAGAATTTAACTATTTAAAATAAGGCTAAATATCTGTTTACACACCAAATAGATAAATCGATGTTAAGCATGTTAACTTTTAACTTTAGTGTTTGCGTTAGTCTTGTCCTACGCAAGACATCCCTTAGGACGTTGCTTATTAGTTTCTATTTCTTTTAAAAAATTAAAAGGCATTAATAACGCATAATCGCCTCATTTAAAAATCTAATAAGTAAAACTGCAAATTACAGAAACTAAAAAACTAAGTGGAAACTGTCAATTTTAGCTGTTGTACTTATTA